>NW_005871153.1:2989321-2998998 GCF_000147115.1 Myotis lucifugus
CCCACCCATGCACGAATTCGTGCACTGGGCCTCTAGTTCTTTATAATGAGCATTCTGTTTAATGTAGGATATTCAGCATCCTGTCCTTTTTCCCTGTCCTCAGTCATTAGAGCAATCAATAATCCCACTGCACCCCCAGTCCTGCTCCTTCTCCCACCTTTCCCTCCCCCACCTTCCCCACAGAATGGGGGACAGCACAGCTTTCCTCTGAGGACCACTGTGTCTTGTATTAAGCAACTAGACGTATACACCCTGCAACCACATTGCTTTAGCTCCCTACAAAAATTCCGAGTCTTATTTTAATATTTTCTTGCTTTCATTCTATGTTGATATTAACTAGTGACCAAATGGCAAATGATCCTTTGTGAAAACTCTATGGGTGGAGTTGCCCATCGTGATGTCCAGTCCTTTCTCTGTGGAGATTAGCACTGGTGGAGGGCCCTATTTCCTGACGAAGTGGCTTTGTATCCTTGGGGATAGATGTAATGCTTGATAAGGTTGCAAAATTAGCTTAGAAAACCATTTTGCATATATTACCAGCTTTTATACAGTTTTGGTTTTTAAGTAATCCGTAGCTTACTTTTTTGCATTTTCTTGTGAGTAACGCCAAGTCTTTATAGAAGCATCTTTGGTACAGGTTGAGTTGTGAAAAGATTATAGGAAGGAGTGGCCTAATCAGCCAGGCAAACAAACAGATGTGGTGGCGCAGCCAGGGCCTCTTGCGTGGGCACGGGACAGGTGCTGGGCCTGCAGCACAGGAGGAGCAGCAGGCAAGGATGCTCTTCTTGCTGGCGGCGAGTGGAAGGGTGGCTTGTGAGGATGAGGTGCCAGGTGTGCTCAAGCTGGAGGTAGAGTCGAGAGATCAAGGAACTAGGAGCCACTGACATGCCTGAGCCCTCACAGGGGGTGGAGAGTTCTAGTCAGCAGATGGGCTGAGCTTGCTGGGCCAAGAGAAATTCTACTGGGACTGACTAGGTTAGCCCACGAGAAATGCAGAAACCATGACTTATAGAAACTCCATCCTGCTTCAGCTCCCACCTGCCCCTGCGACCACACAGATTCCCAGAAGCAACTGGGTGCAGATGGGCTGGCACTCTTAGTATCAGCTTTCTGCTGAAGATCCCTGTCCAGGTGGAAAAGAACATCTAGCTCTGGGACTGTAACAGGGTGGGGATTCCACCTTTACTCTGACTGGCCGGTCACTTCCATTTCCTCCCAAAGCATGCCTCACCGTGTGGGGGGACCACCACCCTAAACCTAGGGTCTCCCCCGCAAGATCTCCTGTGCGATTTAAGGGATGTATCAGACCTTTCGTTGTGAATGTCTCTGCTGAAATTCCACCATGAGAGCTTGATTTCCTCCAGGTTTACAAACTAATCTTTACAAATGAATAGCTCTCTGGAAGGGCTGCACATAAAGGGCTCAGAGACCAGTCATTTGCACTTTTGAGAGAATGATTTACTACTTACTGTAAGCATTTGTTTCCCTCTGAAGAAGTATGGAAAACCTGCTGTAGAGGGAAATAAGAGTTTCTGAAGGGAGAAGGGGTGAACTGTAGGAGCCTGGGCCAGGCTGAGGGCAGAGCCCTGTGGGCTACCTGGGTGCAGGCTCTGGGGGAGCAGGGGACGTGGGCTGGACCCTGGGGCAGTAGAGCTGGTCACTCACTTCTGAGGACAGACCTCTTCCAGGTGTGGGTATTTTCTTCCTGTGCTTTCAGATCCTCCTGCCCTGGACCTGTCACTGAGCGGAGCCCTGGATTGCCCAGGAGCCAGCTCCCTCCAGAGGCTCCAATGGCCCACCTAACCTGCTCATGACCTTCCTCCCTCACCCCTGCCAGAGCCTCTCCCCAGATGCTGCGACCTCACCCCAGCTCCACCCTCCTCAGTTCTCCACATCCATCTTCTGTGGAGGAAGAAAGCACCTCGTTCTGGTTCTCCTTGTAACTGTTGTTCTAAACTCTAAACCCAGATCCCCCTACACTCCACAATAGAAGCAACTGTTGTCTCTGGGACTTTTCCACGCAGCCTCTCTGAGAGATGTGCTCCTCCCAGCTGCTCCCACTCCCTTTTGCATGTCTGTCCCTGACTTGGCTTTCCTTTTCTCCTTCCCACCAGGAACCGGCCAGGTGGCTCCCAAATTGGCTGCCTCTGCTGCAGTTCAGAACAACTTTAGGCACCACTAGGCCGAGGGTTTCCTGAACCTACAGGGAGGCAGACCTCTTTCCTTGTCCTCCCCGCCCAGTTGCCACAACAAACAGCTGAGGAGACGGTGAGTGAGCAAAGTTTAAACTCTGCTGTTGACCATTCCTCCTCAGTCCAACCTGAGGACAGGCTGCGGGAGACCTCTGTGTCTCCCTGGACTGCCAAGAGAGACCCGTGCCCCAAGGTGAGGTGACACCTGGTCAGGTGGCCCAGGCAGTTGGGGATGAAGTCAGCACACTTTAGCATTACTTGTTGACCTTGGCTTAGCTGGTCAGAATTCTAGAATTGGTGTGGGAACGGTCGTTGGAGCCAGCCAGGGAATCAGGTTGATTGAGTGCCTGCTGGGTGCCCTGGCCTCTGCCAGAAATTGTTCACACTGCCAAACTCTGCTTGGTACTCCATCTTCTAAATCGGGAAAAACGCCCTCCTTCTGATGCTCTAGGAGGCTGCCCTGATGAACTCTATTTGGTTTTGATTTCCTTTTGGCTTTGTGGTTTTTTAGCAAGCAGGCATTATTGGGCTTGGAGCACAGGTAGAAGTCTGTGTTAATTGTGGGACTGAGCTATTGCAGAGCCTGGCCAAGATTTCCCATGAGCCCTGCTTCCCAGACGTGGTCATCTTCACTTTGTTCAGTGAGAAGTTCCATATGAGCATAGTGTTGAGTGAGTCTGTTTAACCAAGATGGTATCTTTTTGGGGCTGCTATACAATGGTAAGTATTCTCAATAATATTTCAAAAATGTGGGTGATCTTTTGGGGCAGGGGTCCATTGCTTTCTGTAGCTCTGGCTCATGGGAAGGTGGTTTACCTCTGGTTCCTCATTGTCTCCTTAGGGTCTCACAGATACAGGACTTCAGGGTCATCAGCCAGCATCAGCCTGGGGGCACTCTGTTCATTTTTATGGCAAAGGAGGCTGACAAGGTCACACCCAGTTCTAAATAAACAAAGAAAGTGAGGAAGAGGAGGGAAAAGAGGAACTAGTGAAAGGAAGCATGGCCTGCAGTTTTATAAAGCTGCTTATTTTCCACACAGTTGTAAAGCTGCTTTGAACTAGAGTCCCATCTCTGAAGTGAGAGAATAACTTCTTAAGACTACTTTGAAAAATAAGACTAAGAATGTAGGTTGTGCTGTTTTGTTAAGAAAATAAATCCTGTAACTTTAAAGGAATTTTTAAAAAGTGACTATAAGGTTGGACTCTAAAGTGGCTGATAAAGGGAAAAAGCAGTGTCCTATTACCCTTGAAAGAAAACAAAACCAGTGGCTGAGATGGGAGGCATTATTTTAGGATTCAAGGGAGGCGGGATCAAAGTGGACACTATATGTGAGCATGGTTCCTTTGAAAGGCAGAGCCTGAAGGCACATTATGAAGCAGCAGAGGCAGATCAGAGGATGGAAACATTAATACAAGCCCCTTTATTGTAAAGGTAGGTTTGCCTTGGCTAAGGTCCAGTGCTCCTTTACCTGCTCAAAGAGGAAACAGGCCTCTTGAGCAAAGCCATAGCAGCACACCTGTCAGTGTGGAGGTGGTCTGGAATAGGTGCCCTTCTCTGGAGTCCCTTAAAGTCTGAGCTTATGGGCCACTCATAGATGAAGCAGGAACTTTTAGCAAGACACATTTCCTGATAGACTTCTCAACAGGGCAAGTAATTTTTAATCTCCTCCACACATTTTTTCAGAGATGCCTGTGGAAAATCTCTCATCTGAATTCCATGACCTTAATGAAGATGTTCATTCTGCTTCATATGTATGTGTGTGTGTGTGTGTGTGTATGTATATATATACACACACACACACACACACACACACACTAATAAAGGGGTAATATGCTAATTAGACCGGATAGACTGGACGTCTTCCGGACATCCTTCCAGACAAAGCCACGGTGACAGGGCTGAGGCAGAGGCAGTTAGGGGCGATCAGGCTGCCAGGGGAGAGCAGTTAGGAGCTATCAGGCTGGCAGGCAGAGGTGGTTAGGGGCGATCAGGCCAGCAGGGGAGAGCAGTTATGGGCAATCAGGCCGGCAGGGGGGAGCAGTTAGGGGCCATCAGGTTGGCAGGGGAGCAATTAGGGGCATCAGGCAGGCAGGCAGAGGGGTTAGGGAAATCAGGCAGGCAGGCAGGTGAGCAGTTAGGAGCCAGTGGTCCCGGATTGTGAGAGGGATGTCCGAGTGTCTGTTTAGGCCCAGCAGTCGGACATCCCCCGAGGGGTTCCAGATTGGAGAAGGTGCAAGCCGGACTGAGGGACCCCCTCCCCCCCGTGCATGAATTTCGTGCACTGGGCCTCTAAAATTATATATATATATGTTTGTTTTTATTGATTTCAGAGAGAGGAAAGGAGAGGGAGAGATGGAAACATCAATGATGGGAGAGAATCATTGATTGGCTGCTTATTGCATGCCCCTACTGGGGATGGAGCCCAAAACCCAAGCATGTGCCCTGATCAAGAATTGAACCATGACCTCCTGGTTCATGGGTCATTATTCAACCACTGAGCTGGGCCATCCTGCTTTTGATAAAGTAACTTGGAACAATAAAGTGTGATACTCTATCACATCAAATTATGTTCACATAGGCTTCATTTTGATTCTTGTAAAAAATGTGTGTTTTAGAGAACTTTATATTGCTTCATATATAACTTGTAATTAAGTGTGGGGTTTAATGGTACAGTAGTCCCCCCTTATCCACAGTTTTGCTTTTTGTGGTTGCAGTTACCTGGGTCAACTGTGGTCTGAAAATGTTAAATGGGGAATTCCAGAAATAAACAATTTGCAGGTTTTAAGTTGTGTGCCATTTTGATGAAATCTCACAGCATCCAGCACCATCGGCCTGCAATATGAATCATCTCTTTGTTCAGTGTATCCATGCTGTATATGTTCTCTGCCTGTTAGTCACTTAGTACTATCTAGGTCAGTGATGGCGAACCTATGACACGTGTGTCAGAGGTGACACGTGAACTCATTTTTTTGGTTGATTTTTCTTTGTTAAATGGCATTTAAATATATAAAATAAATATCAAAAATACAAATCTTTGTTTTACTATGGTTGCAAATATCAAAAAATTTCTATATGTGACACAGCACCAGAGTTAAGTTAGGGTTTTTCAAAATGCTGACATGCCGAGCTCAAAAGGTTCGCCATCACTGATCTAGGTTATCAAATTGGCTGTTGTGGCATCTCAGTGCTTGTGTTCAAGTAACCCTTATCCTATATAATAAAAGGGTAATATGCAAATTGACCCTAATGGCAGAACGACCAGGAATGACCGGTCACTATGATGCACACTGACCACCAGGGGGCAGATGCTCAATGCAGGAGCTGCCCCCTGGTGGTCAGTGCACTCCCACAGGGGGAGCTCTGCTCAGCCACAAGCTGGGATGACAGCTGTGAGCGCAGCGGCGGTGGCGGGAGCCTTTCCTGCCTCCTCGGCAGTGCTAAAGATGTCCAACTGTGGCTTAGGCCTGCTCCCTGCGGGGAACGGGCCTAAGCCGTCAGTCGAACATCCCCCGAGGGGTCCTGCACTGTGAGAGGGTGCAGGCCGGGCTGAGGGACCCCCCCTCCCCAGTGCACGAATTTTCATGCACTGGGCCTCTAGTTTTACTTAATAATGGCCCAAAGAGCAAGAGTAGTGATGCTGGTGATTTGGATATGTCAATGAGAAGCCATCAAGTGCTTCCTTTAAGTGAAAAGGTATGTATGTATAGGAAAAAAAACATATAAAAAGGGTTTAGTACTATCCGTGGTTCCAAACATCCACTGGGGGTGTTGAAACATATCCTCCTTGGATAAAAGGTCATTACTGTATTTCTTCAAAAGTTGAGCATCAGGGCCTTCATCAGTATTATATCCATCCCTTATATTATTGTTTCTATGAGAAATTCAGTCTCCTTTCCAAGAAAAGAATGTAATCTATGTCAACGTGGTTAACATTGATCTAATTAATGTTCATCATATACTCCTTGCTCTTGTGTAATTTCCATTCTCGTGAGAAAGGAAGACAGTAATGTTTGGCATTGAATTTATTGTACAGTGAAGAAAAATAGAGCACAGTTAGGGGATGGAAAGATTGGAGTAGAGGGTTATTTTATATAGGATCTTCAGATAGTTAAGGGAGGTCTCTGTGGAGGTGAGATGTGAGCAGAGAACAGAATGATGTGAGGAAGTGAATCTTGAGGAAGAACTCTATTCAAGGCAGAAAAATACTGGCTACCGCAAACGTTCTAAGGCAGCAGTGCACTTGGTGTGGTTGGAGGAACAGCAAGCACTGAAGTGGATGGTGAGGCACAACATGATAACAGGTGAGTTTAGAGCAATAGTTAGGGCTGGGTGAGGTGGCCTTATAGGCCACGGTAAGGCGTTTTGATTTTATTCCGTGTATAATGGGCGGTCATTGGAGGGTGTTGAGTCAGGGAGTGTTATGATCTGACTGCTGTGTGGAGAACAGACTGTAGGGAAACAAGTGTGGATATAGCGGACAGTTTGCAGTGCTTGAAGAGCATGATGCTGGTGGCTTGTATGGCCGGTGATATGAAGGTGGAAAGGAGTGATCAGATTGAAGGTAGATCCAATGGGATTTGCTGATGGATTGGAGTGGAGTGAAAAAGTGAGGGAGGGAGCAAGGGGTGGCTCATAGACTGAGCATTTGGATGGATGATGGGGCCTTTGCCTGGGTGGGAAGTGCTGTAGGAGGAACACATTTGTCTGGGGAATATTAAGCGATCTTGTTCGATAAACCAGTGGAGATGTGGAGTAGACAGTTGGATGGTTGGCAGAGAGGTTGGAAGGGGAAATGTGCTTGGGAGTCTTCAACTTCTAGGTCAGTGATTCTCAACCTTCCTAATGCCGTGACCCTTTAATACAGTTCCTCATGTTGTGGTGACCCCCAATTTCATTGTTACAAATTGAACATAATTAAAGCATAGTGATTAATCACAAAAACAATATGTAATTATATACGTGTTTTCCAATGGTCTTAGGCGACCCCTGTAAAAGGGTCGTTCGACTCCCAAAGGAGTCGCGACCCACAAGTTGAGAACCGCTGTTCTAGGTGGTATATAAACCCATGGGACTGGATTTGATCCCCTTGGGAGTGAGCACGCCCATCATTTAGAGACCAGAAAGAGGTAGGAAGAAAAATGAGAAGAGCACAACATCCTAGAAACCAAGAGAAGAAAGTCTTTCCATAAGGAGGAGGTGAGCCTTTAAGTCCATTATCAAGCTGTGTCCTCTTGATGATTTCCTGGTTTCTTATGTACTCATGGGGCTTGTCCTCTCCCATTTGCCTGGGAGCTCACTGAAGCCAGGGATGATGTCAGGTTCTTTTTTTTTTTTTAATGTATATATTCTTTTTAATATATTTTATTGATTTTTTTTTTAGAGAGAGAGGAAGGGAGAGGGATAGAGAGCTAGAAACATCGATGAGAGAGAAACATCGATCAGCTGCCTCCTGCACACTCCCTACTGGGTATGTGCCCGCAACCAAGGTACATGACCTTGACTGGAATCGAACCTGGAACCCTTGAGTCTGCAGGCCGACGCTCTATCCACTGAGCCAAACTGGTTAGGGCTATGTCAGGTTCTTCCGCTTGCACTTGGAGGCACTCAAAGCTGTGACCTAATTGCCTACTGGCAAAGCTGTGCTATGTGCAGGTTGAGGCACAAGGGGACACTTCCTTGTAGGAGCTACTTTTGAAGTTGTCTATCGTGGGGGCTGTGGGAACAGTGTTGCTGAGGAAGGGGTAGGACCAGTCCCACTCTAGACAAGGAGGCTAATGATGTTCCAATTCTGAGTAGAAAAGATTGGGTGGCAGAGGAGAAGACAGATGGGAGGAGCAGGAAGCAAACACAGAAGTGTCAGATTCTGGATTTAGGGAACTATTAGCTCCTTAAATGTAGTCACTAATACAGCGCCAACCTGAGAAAGAAAGGCACTGAAAGGTCAGTATGAGCTCTCTGAGTGGTCATTGATTGAGCATTTGGATTCTGTATCTTCCATCTCTACAAAGTATATATGACCCCTGCTGTGGCTGAAGAGGGATGGAGGAGCCTCTCTTGGCTTTCCTTGGAGGCACCTGATTCAGAACCACCAGGTCAGATCCTCACAAATAATAGAATCCCAATGGGACCCGTGACTGGGGAGGAAGTCTCTGGGCAGTGTTTCAGGACAGTGTGGCCGCTTCCCTTGACTGGGTTCCATTGATCAGTGTCTAGATGGGGATGGGATCTGGGCCTGAAGGTGTGGGTATCTCTGACTAGGGACATTATCTGTGATGGAACAGCCTAGAAGATCATTAAGGGCTGGGCACACTGGGAGTTAATCTGCATAGGAAGAGAGATGAGTTTTCTGGCAATCGGGAGTCTACTATAGGGTTTGGATCCTGTTCTGTCTCTTACACACACATGGTGAAACCAGAGGACCCATTGGATTATAGGAAAGCATAGGGACAGTCTCTAGTTGGGGCACTGTGAGGACTTTGAAGAGATGGAAGGCTATCCTGAGGAGGCAGGACCAGAACTCAAGAGTCCTCTACAGCACAAAGGAGATTCTGGTCCTGGGATGCTGGTGGATCCCTGGCCCTGCAGAGTTTAAGCTGGTAATAAGCCTGCAAGCTGAGGGCCCATCCCCTGGAGTTATCCTGGGAACCTAATTACTAAACTTTTCCAGGCGATCCCTGATCATGGGGCCTGATAAAGCCCAAGCTTACTGCTAAAACTATGTTGAGATAAAAGCTGTTTTTGTTCATTTTATACCCATTAACACCATCACAGATTAATTATTTTTCAAAAGAAAGAAAACTGCCACAGTTCTGCAAGTAACTTATGACCAGATGTTGAGGTCTTGGGACATACTTAAAAATATTTTAAGAAATCTTTAGACAGTGGGATTTATTTTAAATAAATCTAAAAATAACCCCCTCCCTAATTAAAAAGATGAATAAGAGAAAAGCATTGTATGTAGTTAAAGAGATTTATTGGCTTATTTATTTTCATTTATTTTTCAAAAGAATCATGACTTATAACGTAATACCAGATGTTGAGACCTAGATTTTCTCAGTTTTGTAATGGAGAGGGAGGGTAATTATAAAATGCAAGGGAGTAGCTTAGCTGAATAGTCAGTGGGCATCAACAAAAAGCTAGAGTTTATCATGCACAGGAAAACTTGAACTGAAAATCCATGACAGTGGTAGTGGGGGTGGTAAAGACCACATGGGAGAGTTAGAACGACTGACAGCCTTCCACTAAGCTGGCTGGGATGAGTTGAAATTGTATTGGGTGAGTTAAAATTGTATTTTATAACATTATCCCTAACTGTGTTCCTTTCTTTCTTAATATCCAAGGTGAGTCTGGAGCACATACATGGCAGTATTTACACTTCTCTGTCCCATTCAGATCTTAGCTTGCTCAGGGTTATAGCTTTGGAGGTTCTAGGCCAGATTTCCCAGAAGGACGTGGGTGTACTAACCTCTTTTTAACTACACCAG
>NW_005871153.1:2999098-3009222 GCF_000147115.1 Myotis lucifugus
GGTAGCCCAGTCTCTCTCTCCGTCGAATCAGAGTCCTTCCTCAAGATTCTCTTCCTCGCGACTATTCTGTCATCGGCTCACATCTCACCTCCACAGGAGACCTCCCCTAACTATGCGCAAGATCCTATATAACATAACCCTCTACTCCAATCTTTCCATCCCCCAACTGTGCTTTATTTTTCTCCACTGTACAATAAATTCAATGCCCCCCCTCCCCGTCTCCCTTTCCCCGAGAATGGAAATTACACACCCCCAAGCAGTATCCGATGCCCTTAATTACCCCAATGTTAACCACGTGGACATAGATTAGGGGGAGGTGTGGAGAGAGGGAGTGGGAGTGATTAGTAAGAAAAGCCCACTCAATGCTCTCAGTGAAGGGCGAGGAGAGAATGAAGAGCATCCTAGGATGATGGTAGAACTTAAAATTCTTTTGCCACAAATCCAATAAAGGTAGAAGCTTGTGATTTTTGTGGGCAAAAGTAGGTTTACAGTGTGATACAAATAACACAAGAGTTAATAAAAAATAATACAAGAATGAACTCTGTTTCGTGTACTTACAACTGTAAACCTACTTTTGTCCACCCCTGTACAAATCCAGTGTCTGATGCTATGGACGAGAATCTCGATTTTGACCGATGGTCTACCTGGTATGAGAGGAGGAGCGAGTGGAATGGGAAGAGAGACTAGAGTCTGTGTGGCTCAGACAAGGGAGCTTGAAAGGAGAACTTCAAGTTTGAAAGATGTCTAATGCCAGAAAAAGCGTTAGAAGGACCTCAAATGAGTGGAACTTTCGAATAAAATCAAGAAGATGAAAAATCAACGTGAATAATAAGGAAATAAATAAGGAGAAATCCTTCACTCAGAATTTTTAAAAAATCAGTTAACCATGGACAGAATGTAATGGGGTTGATGATAGTATAAGATAAGGACTGCGGGGGGCGGGGGGCGTGTAGAGGGGTTCATTTTGCCACCATCTCTTTTCTAGGTTGCTAAAACAATGGAAGGTCTAAGATTTCACCTACTTGAAAGCTAACAAGTTATCCTGCCAGTTTCATGACTGTTAGTGGAAGACCAGACCCAAGTGTTGGGGACAAAGGACGTTGATTCACAATAATAACAGGGACCAGGGCATCAGCATTTTCTTGCATTGGTTCTATGGCCTCCAATCTGCCGAGGGTGATACAGAAGGCCAGATGGCACCTGCACTCACAGTGGCGAGAAATCCTGAGCTTAGGGAACAGGTTTTTTCTAATGAACAGTAAATGTGCCTGTGCTTTGATCCAAAGGTAGGCACTCTCTCTCTCTTCCAAGGTTTATGATACAGATATTCTTGAAAAGATAGTTTGGAACAAGGCGGTCAGTGCCTCCACTTACAAGACCTGCAGAACAGTCAGAGACCCAGGGAGGATGGCTCCCAGCCACAGCATCATTCAGTACAAAGGTAAAGGAAGCTGATGTTTATTGTCTCCTTGTTATGCACCAACCCCTGACCAGGAGGCTTCTCATTCCTTACCTCATCAAAGCTCAGAGGTTGTATTGTTGTTTTATCAGGAAGGAAGCTGATGAGTAATTTAATTGGAATATCCAGATGCAGGATTTGCATAGGTATTATATACTTCTGATATACTAAGCATTGTTCTAAAAAGAAATAGTTAAAACTTAATTAGATGTTTATCAGATGCCAGTTCTAAGAGTTCTCCATGAATCGACTGATGTAATTCTCATAGCTGAGATGATCAGGTGCTTAGGAGGAAACTGAGGCACAGTGAGTGATGGGTCTGGGATCCAAACCTACGCATTGACCACTTTGCTCCTGTGTTCTTTCTTCAGTCCTCAGGGTCATACCCAGGGAGTCATGGTGAAACTAGTGTGTGTCAGAGGATGTGGAAGTGTTTGGAAACAGTGCCAAGTAGGAATAGTTGAAGGGGTCAAGTGTGTTTTGTCTGCAGAAGGAGAAAGGATAAATGATGACTGTCTTCAAATATTTGCAGGCATGTCTTGTAGGAAAAGAGAGTTTACTCTCTGTGACCCCAGGAACAAAATTGGGGCCAGGGAGTGGGAGGCATATCATGGCTCAGCTCATGAGGGAATGAACTGCTTGTGAGGGTGGGAGCTTTCTTCTGCAGGATTATCTGGGTGATCACCTTTTGGGATGCCCTGGCTGGGCTCTCTTGAGGGCCCCACAAAAAGCTCCTCTGTTTCTACTCTCTACAGAAGCTGGGTGATGGAGGAGAATAGCCCTAATGAGGTGCTGTAGACTTCTCCTAAGAGAGCAAGCCCTGCTGAACACAGTGACCCAACTCCCTCCGTGCCATTCCTTCCTGCTCCTTTCTGAGAATGCTCTACTGTCAGACATGCCCGGAGAGTGTTCCTGCATGAGTGACGGGGACGTCCTAACTCTGGGGCATCCTGCCCTGCCCTAAGTGGGCTGGAAGAATTCCTCTCAACTGCATCCCTAGGCCTGCAGCTCCTGGCACCCATAGGTCTGTCTGTCTCATGAAGGGGCCCACCAGGATCCTGGCTAAGTCCTGCCTCTAACCCTGATGGCATCACCAGCCTCATGGCTTGCTAGGCTCTGGCAATTGTCTGCACACACACCAGGCTCTCTGTTGCCCAGTTTGGGACAGAACAGAATTCTTCAACTGAGGGGAACATTGAATTAGATTTCCATCGTCTCTTAAGTGAATCTGTAGTTCTGTGGTTCACTTTTTCTTTGTCAATAGCCCACACTTTAAAAAGCAAGAGGAAACAGGTGGCTGGGTCCAGCACTGCTCTATGAGGACCTGACTGTGGCCCCTAGTCTTGGGCAGTTCCAGTCCTGAGCAGAGCAGGTCTGGTCCAGATGCAGGTGCAGGGAGGAACTCTGGGAAGGTGGGGAAAATAATTTGGGGAGATGGTGAGGAATGAGTGGTGGTAACTGGTTTAGTGGCAATTGTTCCACTTACCCAGAAACATCTTCTTTTGGAAGCTAAAGACTCCCTAAATATGGTCTTAATTAGCCTGTGCATATCTTTAAACTAATTATATTTTCTTCAAAGAGTTTTAGGGAGTGATGTAGCCCAAAGTAAAGGGTGTGATTAGGATCTGATCCTGAAATAATGTCTCTGCTATCCCAGATGTAGGGAGTACTAAAAATATACTTAAAACCATGAGAATTCTTGGTTTATTGGACCCATCTCCTTTTTCTCTCAACCGCCCTCCAGAAAGTGAGAGAGTGAGGAACTGAGCCAAAAATCTTTAATTATCCAGTCTGCTGACATTATTTATCTGCACCACTGATATTAAATCTGGACATCATTCCATTTCAATCACAGAGCTGAGAACAACCTCTACAAATTTGGCCTTTGTCCTTCTGCTGGTTGTGGCCAGTGCTCTGTTTCCTACCCTGCCCCATCCTCCCTCAGACCTCTTCAATTCCAGAGCTCTTTGTGGCACCCAACATTACCTGTCTCTGGAATGTGAATGCTTCAGGAAAGTCCCTGAACTATGTGTGTTTATCCCCAGTTCTGTTCCCCTCAATTCATCTTGGCCTTTTATGGTTAAGTTCTGGCATGTGCCCAGCTCTGGAGTATCCTGGGTTTGGCAGGAGCATTTTGCCATATTTCCATTATTGACATCAATGAAATCCTATTAGTTTCTATCATGGACATTAGTGGAGAAGAAAGAGAAAGTCTGGCTAGTTTGTTTTCTTCCTTCCCATACAGATTAATTTCCTCTTTATATCCTTAGCCTTTCTGGCCAGTTAAATGAATCTTTAATTTCAGCTGGGTTCTCTGGTCTGTGACATTTCACCTGGTTTAATGTTGACACAATCGCCACTTAGCTGGTTTATTTAGCACCCAATTGATGCTGTTGTCATTGCTACAACCAGGTTAATTTATTGGGGATCTCTGACGTGTCAGGCACTGTGTGCTGAGGCCTCCAATCTTCATAGCCTCTTTTTTATTTTTTCATCTTTTTTCCCCTTTATTGATTAAGGTATTACAAATGTGTCTTTATCCTCCCACTGTCCCCCCCCGACCCCCCCAACTCATGTCCTCACCACCCAGTGTCTGTGTCCATTGGTTATGCTTATATGCACACATACAAGTCCTTTGGTTGATTTCTCCTCCTTAGCCCCACCCTCCCCTGCCTTCCCTCTGAGGTTTGAGCATCTGATCGCTGCTTCTCTGTCTCTAGATCTATTTTTGTTCATCGGTTTGTTGTTCATTATAATCCACAAATGAGTGAGATCATGTTAGCACCCTCCCCACTTGACAAGTGAGGATCAGGCTAAGAGAGATGAAAGAATTTGCCGAGGGTCCCGCAGCAGAGTCAGGATTGGAAGCTAGGCAGCATGGCACTGAAGCTGGCTAACTTCAAGCCCTTCCACACTGTCCACTGACCCCTGCTGTGCACACAGAAGGGCCCCTGCGAATTCTCTGGGAAGTGATGGTATCTTTATGAAACCCTGTCTTCAGAAAATATGTAGCAAGAGCTGACTGAGCAGGACATTCCACCATGGAGATAGAAAATTGTACAAGCCTGGGCCCCCCTGGAGGACACTACCACTGAGGAGACAAAGCCACCACAGTCAGAACTCATTCTCTGGGCAGGGGCACTGTTTCCTATTTGCCTCAGTCTATTGATAGTGACGCTATTGGCTAGAAGTGTGTGGGGATACTCACCTGGGCCCCCCAGCACTCCCTGTGGGAAGCCCTCACAGACATTTCCCAGACTAGAGCCAATGTTGTGGCTGGACTGGCTCTTGTGGTTCTTATTAAGATTGCACCATCCATCAACAACCATCCATCCAAGCAACCACCATCAGGGAATGTAGAAAATACAAGGTTTATTACTCACAGGTCCTGGAGGGTACATTAAATGCCCCGGGCCACACAGCAAGAGGTCCTGGGTAGAGAGAGGAGGAGGAGGGAGAGAAGGAGTGGGAGGGAGAGAAGGAGAACGATTTCAAACATGGACCTGGAATTCTGCTTTTATTGGGATCCCGGGTGGGGTGCCTGGGGTTTCACGGGTTCACTCTTTCTTGGTGAATTTAAAACGTAAGAGCAGGAATTAAAGTACGGAGAGGGAAAGTAAGCTGTCAGATGGTCAGTTATTTAAGCCAACCAAGCTCTCTAAAGACAAGGGAACGTCGTGGGTGAGATGGCCAGGGTCTCCATCTAGTCCTGAGGCTGGCAACGTGTTTATTCCAGGTGGATGTCTTTGAAGTGGGCACCTTGGCAATCAAAAGCTTCACATCAGGCACTTAAATTACAAACAAAGAAGCTCACTGTCAGGGTTCACACTACAGGTACCTTTGTCTATTGTGTTCACTGCTGTGTCTCCCAGGAACTAGCATAGCACTTGGCTGGTAGTGAGCTCTCAAAAAAAAAAAAAAAAAAAAGGGACAAATGAACACATTACTAATTAAATAAAATCGTGACATTTTTACAATTACATGAAAGAATACATTAATTCCAAAAGCATATGAAGGACATAAACTGAGGTTAAAGTGTGTGTATTGAGCTGTATGGGAAACTCCACAAGTCTTCCTAATTTTTCTGTCTTATCATGGGTTGGTGGGATAAGATACTTAAGTTGTCCTGGATGGGCTCTCATGAACCCATATCTTAGATCCTGCTGAGAAGGTCTTAGAGAAGAGGGATCTTGAGGTTGATTAGAGCCGGACTCCGCTGGGTGGTAACGACTACCCAACGCATTCCAGAGCTGCCCCACTGGCAGGATTACATGGGAGAGGGCAGAGGCCTCATGTTTTGCTTGATAACAGCACTTGTTTTGAACTTCATGACTCCTTGGGGTTGGATGCTTTCCTGTCTCGCTCCATGCTTGCCTCACTTCCCAAACCTTGCCTAAGCTTGTTGATATTTAAGTGCATATCCCTTCAAACTGTGCAGGAACCCCAAACCTGACCCTTGCCCGAGACCAGGCAGCAGATCAAGGAGTTCGAGCTCAAACTGGGGCTGAGGAAAGAGTAAAATATTTGGGGAGCCACGAGTTGGCCTTAGGTAGTAGGTTGACAGAAATCAAGAGGACCCAGATTCAAGAGCCACAAAAATCTCATGCACTTTGATTCAGTAATTGAAATTCTTGAAATATATCTTGGGGAAATAATCAAAAATGAAGGAAAGTTATGTTCACGAAATTGTAACTTGTGATGTTGTTTTAATGGAATTGGAAGCAACTTAAATGGTAAATAACAGGGCACAACTGAGTAGATTATGGTACATCCATTTGATGGAGTATTATAGAATCATTAAAAATGAGATTATGTTCTCTCTCATCATCCATGTGTCTATCTCTCCCTCCCTCTCCCTTCCTCTCTGAAATCAATAAAAATATATTTTAGAAAAAAAGAGATTATGAAGAGTATGCCATAACCAGGAGAAAGTTTGTGGTTTAGCTTGAAGAAAAGTATGAAAATAAAGGCAATGATAATGTATATATCTAATTTTGTTTTAAAAAGTACATATTTAGAAAAAGATTAGAAATATATATATGAATATATATGTATATATATGTAATAGTATTTACATTAGGAAAAAAAGTCACAGTAATCCTATTCACAAACAGATTTTCAGCAAATATTGTTTATGAAC
Organism: Myotis lucifugus; assembly: GCF_000147115.1. Lineage (NCBI taxonomy): Eukaryota > Metazoa > Chordata > Mammalia > Chiroptera > Vespertilionidae > Myotis > Myotis lucifugus. The sequence goes on from NW_005871153.1 coordinate 3,005,698, forward strand.
AATGATAAAAGAAAATGGAACAAGGGAACTGGAGTGAATTTAAAGTTCTTGTAACCAAGACTGTTTAGAAAAGGAGCAAGAACACATATGAGAACATGTCCAAATATAACCCAGTGTGTGAAATAACAGTTTCCTGGACTGAGGACATGGGGAGCATGAGCTTGGCCAGAATAGGGTGAACGTGCCCAGGAAGACCTCTTTGAAATCACATCTCACGTCTAGACTTAGGGAGGCTGTGGAAGTGGTTAGGGTGGCCATACATACATTCTGCTTTCCCCGGACAGTCCCAGCATAAATATTATGACTCTTTATTTTCAGAAGAGTCCTGGTTTGGATGATTCATCATGTGGTCACTCTAGTTACTGAAAAGGAAGGAGGAGGACATTCTAGGTTGAAGACAGTTGCTCTGCTAGTTGCCTCTACCACCTAAGCCCTGGTGAATGAAGATTCTCTGATGCTGAGGTAGGCCCAGCCTGATGAAGAAGTGACCCAGGTGTAACATGTGAATATAGCTCTGCTTCCCGATTAGTTGTAGGATAAGCAAAATACATAAATCCAAGCTACCCCACCCAGCTTAGGGCTAGAGTTCATATTTCACTCTGATCTAGGAGCTGCTCTTTCCCTTGCATCCTTCCTCGCCTGTCCCACAGATCTAGTACATGACAGGACCATTTTTGATGAGCAGAAGCAGTAAGAGCAGATAATTTGCCAGCTGAGCCTTCCTCTTTATTTGTGTACCTGGAAGCATTGCTCCCTAGAGTTCTTGACTTGTAATAGAAAAGCCCATGTATAGCTAGTGCAGAAATAAGTTCAAGTGCCAGAAGATGATTTAAGCAGATAGGGGCTTGGCCTGGGTGGGCTATGTTTACTTCTTGATGTCTGTCCTCCGTTTGGTTGGCTCTGTTGAGGCTGGCTCATTGGAAGTCTGAGCAGAGCACCATGTTGACTATCTGCACTTACAAGAAAAATGGGGTGGGATTATTGAGGAGGACCTCACCCCTGTGCTGCAGGGAGATTGGTCTGACCCTGAGCACCCCAAGATGCCTGCCTAGACAGCATGGGGCTGGACTTCCGTAAACAAAAAAGTTCCCCCTCTCCCCCCCAGTTTAAGAGGGGGGGTCCCCCGTGTCCCCCCCAATGGAGAAGCCATTCAGACACAGCTCGCTGCCCTAAAAAATATAACCGTTTCATGGTTCATGGTTTGCAGAAGTGAGTGGAAGAAGATAGCTAAACCAGGTTCCCCCCCCCCCCCCCCCCCCCCGTTGTTTGGTTAAAGTATGCTGGTGCCAAGCGTGGGAGCAAGTTCTCTTTGGCTTTTCCTGGACTTAAGCAAGTAATTACCTTCTGGCCCCTGGAAACTATTTGAACCCTCTGGTTAAGACATAAGGGGGAAATCATTGCCTCACTTCAAAAAGAGAGAGCTCTGCTTTGGAGGTCTGGCTGTACTCGCCAGGAACCTTGTAACTGGGGGAGGACACCTGAGCGAGTTTGACTCATGCCTAATTGCTGCTTCCATAGTGGCCCTGTGGGGAAAGTTGACCTTTTCATGGGAGAGAAAGTACCATTGTGAAGGTTTAAACTGAAAGAAGCAAGCAAGGTCATTCTGGCCTTACCCTCATTTTATAGAACAGGCATGGTCAATAGTGAGGTCCAGGTCTTACTTGGGCCCAGAAATCAAGAGGGACAATGCCATTAGGGAGACAGAACCTGGCCCCGATGAATAGGTTTGGGCAGAGCAGTTGATGAAAAGAGTTCTTCAGTCTAATGTCCTGAATCTCCCCCCATCAGACCCTGGACTCCGGGAAGTCCCCGGGGACTGCATTCTCTAAGAAAAGTCCTGTATCAGGTCATGATTAAAAGAACAAAGAGAGCCTGGCTGGCATGGCTCAGTGATAGAGCATCGACCTATGAACCAGGAGGTCACAGTTCAATTCCTCGTCAGGGCACATGCCCAGGTTTCGGGCTCAATCCCCAGTGTGGGGTGTGTAGGAGGCAGCCAATCAATGATGCTCATCATTGATGTTTCTATCCCTCTCTCCCTCTCCCTTCTTCTCTGAAATCAATAAAATTATATTTTTTAAAAACAGAGAGAAAAAAAACAGATTCACGACCGTAAGTATTAATGATAAAAGCTCCAGATGAAAGCATTTTGTTAAATGTTATGTGACTGTGAGAAATGGAGGTTAGTAATTAGAAGTGCACTGTTAACTTAATAGATGTGTTGGGTATAGATGAGCACATTCAGTACTTCTTTTTGGTCTAATCAACCACACCTGGAGAGGCCTTGCTGGTTGGCTGCTGTGCCCACTGGATAGAAGAAAATTACCTAAATTGTCTAGAAGAAAATGTTCTGATGGCTAGAATGGTCATTTCAGAGCTTTGCAGTGATGGTAAACAATGTACTTCTCTTCAGAGCTCTGTACCATCCTGTTACCGTGGGGTAGAGAGACCATTTAACACCCAGTAAATGTTGGGACCACATGCCTCTCTCAGCTGAAAGCAAGAGATGGACTGCTGCTTTTGTGTTGACTGAATGTCCTAAGTAGGATGCGGAATTACGGGGTTCAGCAGTGGAAAAACATGAAGGCTTTAAGGGCCTGTGACTTAAACTAGCTGTTTTATTTCTATGTTTATTATTTTATCTCTACTCTCTTTGTAGTCTGGCCTCTCCCCGAATATTCTAAGTCCCTTGTTCTCTAGTTCTTTGCTCCCCTGGCCAGTTATGAGCCCAGCTAATACTGGGGTGGCCCATTGATCTTCCTGCTGGCCTGCACCAGCCTGCACTTCCCTCTCTGGTGGCTGATGGGGTCTGTGGGAAAGGCTTTCCCCTCTGTGTAGTAGCCCCCCGTTTCTGAGAGAGGGTTGGAAGGGACAGAGGCTGTCTCCTCCCCACTGGGAGCCAGTTGAACTGACATCTCTGAGCACAGGTACTCTCTCCCGAGGGTCAGTCACATTTTGCTGTGTTCTGACTGATGCACTTTCAGCCCAAGCCTGAAATTGGGACTCAGAGAGGCCCAAACTCCGCAAACACCATCTCCAGACCAAAGGACACCCCGTCCACCTGTGGCAATCAGGAGCTGCAGATTGACCTCTTCACCCAGAGCGTGGGTACTACCACTGGGAAGGAAAAGCAGGGCAGGGGTGGGAGGGCACTCAGGGTGTGAGGGAGGGAGCTCATGGGAGCAAATGGAGACCACTGGCCGAGTGAGGTCCAGAAGTAAGGGGCATGGCTGCACTCTCACTGCAGCGTTTGTTTCATTGTATTGGGAAGACGTGGTGTCCGTCATACCCTGTCTCACCTTATTTATGGTTGCAGTGGGCATTGTAGGTGCTCAGTAAACCCACAGTGATGGGTGTGTGGACTGTGCATGCTGACCTCCGGCTGAAGTTTTTTCTGCTTTGCTGGGAGCACAATCTTGATAAACCTGGCTTGATTGGCCTAGATCCGTGGTCGGCAAACTGCGGCTCGAGAGCCACATGCGGCTCTTTGGCCCCTTGAGTGTGGCGCTTCCACAAAATACCACA
>NW_005871153.1:3009322-3103601 GCF_000147115.1 Myotis lucifugus
CATGTGGCTCGTGAGCTGCAGTTTGCCAACTACTGGCTAGATGATCAATATGGGAACCAAGGATAATGTAAATGTTCTAAGTTGTCAAGAGGGAGTTGCATCTTCTCAGCACGCTTTTGTCCAGCCATGGAGCAGGCTTTTTGGACATGAGTGACCTAAGAAGTTGGGATCTGGAAGAAGATTCTTATAGATGTGAACCACTGGAATTTCCTTGCTAGAGGGGTGTGCATGCTTGTGGCTGTGACTTTTGGCTACTATTGTATATGTTCTGCTTCCTGGTGTGCAAGGCTAAGCTAATTGCTAGCAGACTGGCTAATCACTTCAGAATCAGCGGTGACTGACAATTGTCAAATGAGTTTTCTTAGCACACCCCGTCCAGCTACCCTGGCAGGAAGGTGAAGGTAGCTGTCTGAGCTGCTGTCTGCAGACCACAGAGGCTGACTGATGTGCACATCAGATTACAAACTGATACACCAACAAGGGCTGTTAGAGGTTTTCTAACCCCAGAGAAGTTAGGACACTTCCCCAGGACCCACTGTTAGCAGATTCTGTCCCTGAAACTCAGTGGCTCTGGCCTGAAGTGGGCCCTTCTCTCTGGGCCTCAGTTTTCTTTCTACAGGTGGAGATGGTGAGCTAAGGCCCCTCTGTGTGTAATCTAGTGGCAGAGCCAGGATAAGAGGCCAGGACCTTGGACTCTGGCCCACTCCCAGCTCTTCCCCGTGGCATCTCTAACAATGTGACCTTTTTCCAAGGGTCTGAATGGTGTAGTCAGAGACCTGGGTTCAAATCTTTTGGCTCTGTGATCTGGATGTATTGCTCAACTTCTGAGTCTTCTCTGTATCTTTAAAATGAAGATAATGTTTATCTTACAGAGTTGCTTTGAAAAGGAAGTTAACTTAGGTAAAACCCTCAGTACAGTACCTGGTCCCTTTTTAAGCATTTCATAAATGGATTATTTTTATTGCTAACAGTAGATATTGTGGTTCACACTCACTGCATTCATCTGGATTGGAGGTTTCCTTTCTGTGAAACAGGAGGGTTAGATGGGACCAGTGCTTCTCCCCTCCTTTGGCATCCTATAGTTGTTTGTAAAATCTACATATAGTTGTGATTTTCTACAATAATGTGAATGCATTGGTTTTAATATAAAAATGCTTCCTCCAAATCTTTGAGTATAGTTGATCCTTCAGGATGAGGTGGCCTCAGCTATCCCCAAAGTGCACACACCTGCCCCCCTCTGTGGATGAGGTGGGATCGCATCATTTCTAAGATCCCTCTCAGCCTTAACATTCCAGGTTCCTAGGGTGAGTGAGTCTCCTCTTCAAAGGACCTAAGGTTGGTACCCAGGAATCCTGAAGGAACCTTGGAGAGGCAGGCTCCCATGTGCCCCTGCCCCTACTGAGACTGGAAAGGGCTAAGTGGGGTGTATCCAGCAGAAGGGAGGGAGATGTTACAGCCTCTTGGAGTAAAGAATGCAGAAGTCTGGAGGAGGAGCAGGGCTATGTCTGAGCCTGACTTTTGGCTGTTGGGCTGATAAACCTGGCTGGGTTGGGTTGGCAGTTTTCCACCACCCCAGGTAAGTTCCAGAAAACACTAAGCCATTGTTTCTCATCCACAGCTGGAGGCTGTCCTGGGAATGGGCCTTCATATCATGGGAGGTTGGGTAAGGGCAAGGGGTGAACTGCATGTGGAAACATAGGGCTTGTCACACGGCCAAGGCATCCTCCTGGCAGTTCTGGTATAGTACCCAAGGCGGAGGACTGGGATTGTGCCCAGCCAGTGGAAGCAGAGTCGAGGGGGGCCTGAAGAAGAGCAGCAAGCTTTGGAGAAGAACACAGAAATTTCTGTCCTGTGAATGGGAAGAGAGAGAGCATCTCTGTATATGGGGAGAGGAATATCTACTGATGGTGGTACATACATTCCCTACAGATTAGTCACTATGCCTGGTCTCACTCTCAGGCCTGAGGGATTGAAATGAAGTCATCCATTTGTTTAGGACAAATATAAAGGACTTTCCCTGAGCTAAGGATTGACTACATTAGTCAAATTTGTACCCATCAGATATCATTTCAATAATATCCAAGGGACTATCAACACAGTTGTTATGCTGGAAATTTCCTGTTGGGCATGGTATTTATTATAATAAGATTTAACATATCTTGCTTAATCTTTCCTGAGCATGTTATCAAATTGAGCCAGGACTTGGTGTAAGGACTAGATTCTAGTTCTGCTTTATTAGCTCTGTGACTTTGGGCAAGTCCCTTGGCCTTTGAACCTCAGATTTCTCATCAGTAAAATGGGGTTTGGCATATCTCAATAGGTAGTGAAGTTGAAGTGAGATCTTGATTGGGAATGCATTTTGTAAGTTGTCAGTAGCTCAATGTGAATTTTAAATAGAAACCCTTTGGACAGCTTTATTTAAAGGCATTGCTATCCTCTAGGTCCTCCACAACCTAGTCTCAACCAATTTAATGACTATATCTCTCAAAACTCCTCTTAGCCCAACTCTTTCCCAAATGAGTTCCCTTGCTCTTACATGCAGCACTATCTTCCCCTTCTCTTCCCTCCAGCTCAGCAGATGGTCCTGGCCCTTTCTCTGTGCCTCGCAAACTGTAGAGATCCCTGCCCCCATGTTTGAGGATACATAGGTCCACTCTGGGCCCATTTCTTCAACTGTAAAATAAGGGTGTTGGATTAGATGATTTGGTTCTCCTTCCAGTCCCTGCATTCTGTGATCCAGCCATATCCACTGTGCTAACAGTAAATCACAATTTGGGAGGGTGAGAACAATGCTTATTATCTAGCCATTGCCAAGTAACTGATAAAAAGAAGTCAACATAAGAGTATGAATTAGCAGTCTACTCTTTGTGATAGATAGGGCTATATCTGCAACAATATTTAAATGAACTAGAGCATCTAAGTGAAATTTGATACCTCTGATTCTTCATCATAATTGTTATTGAAGAGTTACCATTTGTTGAGTGCTTGCTGTGTGCCAGGCATTGTTAGAAATTGCATATTACAGTGTATTGGGCATTCTGAGTATCTACTTTGTGTTGGATGCTTAAAGTTGCCTCTAATCTCCACAGAGCCCTACAAAGCAGATTTATAGATGGGAAAATTGAGGTTTAGAGAGATTAATAAATCGCCCAAGGTCATTAGGCTACTAAGTGGCAGAAGCACGTTCACATCCAGGCATGTCTAACTACAAAGCCTGTGATGGGATCATTCACTGAAATCCACTGGCTGTCTGTTACCACCTAGCTTACTTGTAGATTGTCATTTTATTGTTACTAGTGCGCTAGGACTAGTGGTGACCAGCTGTGTTCTTGACACAAGTCTGGGCTTGACCTTAGAGTAGTGATTGGTCTCTCTGTAGGTGAGGTGGCCAATCTGAAAATTGCATGGGAAAAAACCTACCTGGATTGAGCACCCTCCCTCCTCCAGCATGTGGGAGACTCCCAGTCTTTTTTTTTTTTTTAATATATTTTATTGATTTCAGAGAGCAAAAGAGCGGGAGAGAGAGATAGAAACATCAGTGATGAGAGAGAATCATCCATTGGCTTCCTCCTGCACGCTCCCTATTGGTGATTGAGCCCACAACCCACATACCGGGAATTGAACCATGACCTATCTCCTGGTTCATAGGTCGGCATTCAGCCACACCAGCCAGGCAGAGACACCCAGTCTTGGCTGCCTCCCCATTCACCTTCTCTGTGCACCTACTGTCTTGTCTTAGTGCTAATAACTAAGAGTGGAAGGAAAACTAGAAATTCATCACCCCGTTTGCCAGGCCTTCAGCTTCAGCCAGAGGAGGCAGATTGTGTTGGTGGGCGTAATTAGAAAACAACTGCAAGCCCCACTTTCAAATCTGGGAGCCTGTAGGAGTTGGTAAGTCAGGTTGGCTGTGTGTTTTCTTTGCTGTGTCACAGTGGGGAAGTATCGTCAGGCCGCTCCGTAAAGGAAGCTCAAGTGAGCCATGGACATGCCAGAGCCAGATGGGTACTGGCAACTGCCTGGGCCCCAGCAGGAGCTGTGGGCACTTGAGGCTGGAGACAGTCTTCAAATGCAGCCTTGGTCCTTGTCAGCCTTGGTTCTTATCGCTGTTCCCCATCTCTGCAGCCCCTCCCATCAGCAGTGCTTCCTGCCCCCCTCTCCTTGGAAGATACTGTTCCAGCCTGATGCCTGAGGCTCTCACCTGGGAAGGCAGAACTCCCACAGAAGTATCCTCCTCATTCTCTCTCCTCCACTCATCCAGGTGTTAGTCTAGCCACAGAGCTAATGTTTTCCCAAGAGAAACAGGCCAGGGGGAAGCTGGCAACCCCCCGAAAGTGCGTGGAGAGGAGCAGGGACCAAGTGAACTCTGCTCACAGTTCACCTGCATCGTGTTCTCAGAGTCTAAGGGACCTCCTAGCACAGGATCCTCTGGGCCTGTCCCTTCAGATCATCAACATAGGGCCAGTTTCCTCCCCAAAAGGGAGGACCGGTGTGCACTTCAGGCAACTCAGAAAGAAGGTGGGGCAGCCAGCCTGGAGCTCCAGAAGCTGCTCAGAGCCCTTCAGGACGGGGTGTAATCAGCAGAATCATGAGGCTCCTGCCCCTCCTAGGACTTCTCCAGAGCTTTCCTAGGCTTCTCTGAAGACCAGAAGAGGAGGGGCAGGGCAGACTCATGGCACAGACTGGTGGCCCTTCTCTTCACTCCCCTTCCCTCCTCTTTCTAGATCTCTCCTCACCCCCGTGACATTCCAACACCATCAGCACATCCATACTACTGTGGGCTGCCCCAACCTCCCCACTTGCCCTCACACCCCCTCTCCCCAGCCCCAGACTCATGTTTCTAAATAACTCAAATTACTAAATGTTGGCTGAATTGAGGGAGGGAGAGGAAGTTGGAAAGAAAAGAAATATATATATAATTGATTTTTTTACAGAGAGGAAGGGAGAGGAATAGAGAGTTAGAAACATCAATGAGAGAGAAACATTGATCAGCTGCCTCCTGCCCACCCCCTACTGGGGATGTGCCTGCAACCAAGGTACATGCCCTTGATCGGAATCGAACCTGGGACCCTTTATTCCGCAGGCTGGTGCTCAATCCACTGAGCCAAACCGGTCAGGGCAGAAAAGGAATATATTTTGTAATGAATGATACTCCCCATTAATTTTGCTATTAATATTGGCCACTCTGCTAAGGGATTAAATGAGATAAGTCACCTTAAGTACTTACTCCCATGCCTGACACATAGTTAGTGCTCACTAAACAGTAGCTATGATTGGTTGTCTCTCTTTCTTCTTTTTTCCTGGGGTTTCTGCTCAGCTCTTTCAGCCCCAGCCCCTCTGTGGACAGACCGGGGAGCGGCCTCCGCTGAGAAGCTGGAATAACGGTATAGGCACCTGTTACTAGCACTTGCCCAGTCTTCAGAGCTTTCGTGGCCTTTGCTGGTGTGTCCTGAGGACCAGCTGTGCCTGCCTGACTTGGCTGCTGCTCCCGTGGAGCCTGTGTGGTGGGCCCGGAACAGAGTCCTCTGGTAGGGAGGCCTTCGCCTCCTCCCTGGTGTCCCACAGGATCTTGTTCCTGCTCTGGGCTTGGCTTCCCCTGCTAGAACCTTTCCTACCTGTCCAGGTGTCCTGTAGAGGGGACAGGTGCACTAGGGCAGGAAGGGCCCATGTAGAGAAGACTAGGGAAGGAAGCTGACTTTCTTTTTAAAAAAATTTTTTAAAAATATATTTTTATTGATTTCAGAGAGGAAGAGAGAGGGATAGAGAGATAGAAACATCAATGATGAGAGAGAATCACTGATCAGCTGCCTCCTGCATGCCCCCCACCGGGGATCAAGCCCGCAACCCAGGCATGTGCCCCTGGCCAGAATCGAACCCGGGACCCCTCAGTCAACAGGCTGACGCTCTATCCACTGAGCCAAACTGGCTAGGGCAAGGAAGCTGACTTTCTTAAGGTCACACAGCTGGTTGGAGTATAGCCGTAGTAAGCACTAGAGCAGCCGTGGGCAAACTACGGCCCGCGGGCCGGCCCGTTTGAAATGAATAAAACTAAAAAAAAAAAAGACCGTACCCTTTTATGTAATGATGTTTACTTTGAATTTATATTAGTTCACACAAACACTCCATCCATGCTTTTGTTCCGGCCCTCCGGTCCAGTTTAAGGACCCATTGTGGCCCTCGAGTCAAAAAGTTTGCCCACCCCTGCACTAGAGTCACTGACTCGCTTCTGTGCTATTTTACCCTCTGGTGCTATCTTCTGTTTTCTCCTGTGCCGGCTCCCTTCTTGGCCACGGCTGCTTCTATCCCCTGAGCTTTGACAGAAATCTGAAAACAACGGCAATGGCAACGTTAACAATAGCAGCCACCAGGGACTGAGAACTTATTCTGTGCCAGTGACTGTTCTGGGGATGCTTTTTAAACACACTGCTAACCCTCATAGCAACCCTGCAGGGTGGGGGTGGGTATTAGTAATGGCCCCACTTTACAGATGGGTAGACTAAGACTTTCATATTGTCACTTGCCTCAGGCCACACAGTTTAGCATCGAAGACCACAGCCGAGCAGTGTGTTCCTGGCGATGGGGCATCGTGGGGATGGGAGCCGTGAGTACTGTTCCTGTTCCCTGAGTTGATTGCCCAGGCTTGCACGGACCTGAGTACTCACAGTGCTCATTTCATGGGGTTTAAAAAAACTGGGCACAATTGGTATGGCCTAGCAGACCAGAGGGAGGAGGCCTGGCGTTTGAGGAGGGGATGATTGGATAAACACGCGTGTGACCCCTCTGCAGGGATGATACCTGATAATGAAGTGAGCGAACTTTAGGATTGTTGCTAGATTGTGATAGGAATGTGCATTTTGCTAATTTAGTTATACTTGCTTTTTGCATGTGACTTTTACTGCAGAAAGCTGCTCTCAGCCTGTTCTCATTAAATCCCAAATTAAGCAAGAACCCCAGCAGGAAGAGAGCAGCTCCAGGGGACCAGGCCTCACTCATTCACACTGTGTGTGCGGTTGGGTGTATTTATTTTATTTGGTCTGTGTGTGTATGTGTGCGTGTGTCCCCTTTCGAGAAAACTTAAAAATAACTTTCTGCCAAAGATGTGGGCACTCAGGGTTGTGTTGCTGAGCAGACACCCTCCTCCCACCCGCGGTCTGCTGCTTTGTTGATGTGGCCAGGCTGGCGTGGGCAGCTCATCTGCTCATAGAAGCCCAGCCTCTCCTTTAATGTGTTTTCCAAGAGGAAAGGCCCAGGAAGCCTTGGGGAGGGAGAGGCTGCCTGGTGCTCGGGGAAAACTCAGCGGTGGGAGGCAGAGCCGGCTGGCTTTGCGTGATTTCACTTGGGAATCCCGGGATGTGGATCCGAGTTGCTCAGAGAAACCCAGAGGGTGTACCCCGAGCGGAACATCATTATGCCCATTTCACGCTGAGAAGCAAACAGTAGGATGGATGCACAAGCTACATGCCGGGCTTAGAACGAGACTGGCATGTGTCTTGAACTAATTGCCTGTGGGACCCAGAGGAGTAGATAGTTTATGGTGTGGCGTGTTCTCCCACTGCACTGCTTTCTCTACGTCCTTTCTCTAGCATTCACAAGAGTCCCTGTGCAATAAAATTAAATGGAGTCATAATTTGGAAATGATTTTTAAATGTTTTTTTTTAACCCAAAATTCTGTTCATTCATGCATTCCACAATGATCTATTGAGAACTTATCAGTAATTTTGCTTATTGGCATTCTGGGCATTGGGGATACAGCAGTGAGGAAAACACACAGGACCTGTGACCTGGTGACGCTCGTGCTCCAGGGGGAAGACAGGTTAATCATATAACCATACAACTGCCTGGCTGCCAACTATGATGCGTGGAATCTGATGCGCTTTCCTAACCTGGGACCTGACCTAACCTTGATGGGACCAGAGTCTGTGTTATTTCCAATCAGCCATTTTGTACTTGTCAGTTGTTGGGGGTTTTTTTTTTGTGTGTGTGTGTGTGTGTGTGTGTGTGTGTGTGTTTTTTGAGCCTACGTGTGGGAACTTAAAATTTGTTCTTTTAAACGTCCTCTCAAGCTCTGGTCCCTTTTGCTGATCTTTCAAGGTGTATTTAGCATCTAACGTGGTAGCTGTTCCTACTTGCTTAGTATAATCCACTGATTTGATAAACATACCTTCCATGATTTTGTCCAGATCAAATGAGTGTCCACTACCAGAGACCTCTGTCTAAGGAGACTTAAATCTGATTTGCCCCATTCCTCAGTGGTGAACAGCATTATGGGATTTTTTTTTATTCTTTCCTCCTTTATTAGCCATAAAATATTCAAATATCTACTACGTTCAAGATCTTTCAGAATCTGGGTGTACCTTTAGTTCTTAGCCAAGAACTTAAATGGCTTAATGCAGGGGTCCTCAAACTTTTTAAACAGGGGGCCAGTTCACTGTCCCTCAGACCGTTGGAGGGCCGGACTATAGTTTAAAAAAAAACTATGAACAAATTCCTATGCACACTGCACATATCTTATTTTGAAGTAAAAAAAACAAAACGGGAACAAATACAATATTTGTATTTGCATGTTGCCCGCGGGCCGTAGTTTGAGGACCCCTGGATGTGTTCTCTTCATCAGTGTCTGTTTCAGGTTTCAAATCTCTCTGGTCTACATTTGTTCAACCATTTTCTTTGGAAGAAAAGATGGAATCAGATTAAATACTGATTCACCCTTTTCCCCATCCCCGCTCAAAGCTGCACACCACTACCTTCATGAAACCACTCTTCCACTTGTGTATTTAAGGAGGACAGAAGTGAGGGCCATTGGTGACAAAGAGAGCAGGGGGATAGACTAAAGCAGCAGTTCTCAAAATGTGCCCTGGGGACCCTTCTCAGTCCTTGAGGCCATGAGTCCAAATCATTTTTGTAATAAAATGTTGTTTGCTTTTTTCACTCACCTTCTCTCCCAGTTTTCTAGTAGCTACAGATACTAATACTGTGATGTCACAACAGATTAGATACAGAAACAGATATGAAGATTTAGGTGTCTTCCATTAAGTCAGACAGCAAAACCAACTCTTCTTACTTTTTTTGTTTTGGAAAATACATTTTTCTTTTTTAAATGTTATGTTAACACATAATGGGCTTATTGATGCTTTTTTTTTTTTTTAAATATGGCACGCTTCACGAATTTGCGTGTCATCCTTGCGCAGGGACCATGCTAATCTTCTCTGTATCGTTCCAATTTTAGTATATGTGCTGCCGAAGCGAGCACATTATTGATGCTTTTAAATGAACTAATATTTTTTAGTTTTAATCTCTAATACAGTGAATATTGATAGCAATAAATTACAAACAAAAATTCTTTGGGATCCCCAATAATTTTTAGGACCATGAAGGGGACCTGGGATCAAGAAGTTTGAGAATGGCTGAGCTAGAGGGTAAGGGGTCATTTAGGTGTTATGAGAATACCAGTTACTCAAGAATCAGACACGAGCCAACAGAAAAGCTTAAATTCATGTCATTGCCAGTTCAGACGTTCTCAGTCTGTTCCAATGTGTGAGTTGCATAGGATGAGAGATTCCTCTGGAATCATGGAAATCCTTCTGTCCCTAGGAGGAGAGGTACTGGGCTAGGCATCACCTTGCTACCACGTTTTAGGGGTATGCTCCAGGGACTGCTCCTGAAGCTCCCAGCCGGCAGGACCAGTGCCACTGGGTCCTCTGCACTGTGTGAACACAGCCTGTGGAGCCTGGTTGAAATCTCAGCCCAGATTCCCTAAGACAGTTACAGCCTGGAGTTCCCCCATCCGTCTGCTCTCTGGGCTTGTCTCCCACTCAAGGGATCATAACCAGGGCTTCCTCACTTTAAGGAGAAAGGAGCAGGGTCTCAGGAGGCAAATGTCCCATGAGCCCTGGGTGGTGATTCTAGGCCAGATGTGCCAAGGGGTGAGTGGTATTCCAGGCCAGATGTAGAGTTGGGGGTGTGCCCAGCCTCTGCAAGGGCTCAGCTCTCTGCTTGACAGCCTCCTCCCTTCGCTCCACACTCAGACTGGAATCTGCAGCTCTGTGAAAACCCATGAGCTTCCACCCTGGTTTCCCCAGGACTCCATTGAGAGCCTCTACAGCTGGCAGCCAGGGGTTTCAAAGGTCACCCCAGCTGGGCGGATTAGAACAACAGATCTCCCTGACCGGGTGAAGCTAGCTGCCCAGCGGAAGGCGAGTTGCCACATCTGCGAGCAAAGTCTTTTTTCAGTCGTCCTGGGCTGTGGGGCGTGTCTGGCTCTCCTCCCCTCTCTTCCTTGGACAGACCTTGGACAGAAATCTCCGCAGTACAGTGGGAAAGTGTGGCTGCCCACGCGTCCCGACTCATGTGAGAGCTGCCCCGGGGAAGAGGCCACGGTAAGGCGTGTCTGTTCTTTGGTGTGTGGCTCCACTGCTTGCTCCCATGGGTTAGAGCAAGTCAGCCTGGCACAGCCCACAGCACCCGGGGATTAGGAGCAATCAGGGAATTTGTCAGGATTGGAGTTCTGCAGAGAGGGGGTTAAGGTAGGGAGTGGAGCTGTCATTGCCTGGTGGTGTGCTGCCTCTGATGAGTGTGCTGTGGCCTGTAGGTAGGTTCACTCCTGCCAGCCAGGCTGCCAGTGCAGAGCCTGCTGGCAGCCCTTCCCTGTAGGGAAGGCGTGGTGTTTCCGGGGTGCCCTGCCGACTGACCCTGAACGGTGCTTAAAGACAGCGATCACTTAATATGAATGCACTTTGGGCAGGAAAGGGGTCAGCTGGTTTCTCTAAACCTGTTCTGCCACTCAACTCGATCCCTGATCTTTAACTTTTATTCTGAGTCTTTTCGCCTCAGAGTTGCACTCTGTTTTGGCCATAGTTAAAAGTGTTCCTTTCTGGGTTCAAGAGACAACTTATAGTGCTTTTGATCAAATTCAAGTCAAATTAACTTAGTGCTGCTTTAAATGACTAATACATTCTGTTACTTGTGGAAACCTTATTTGGAGGTGAGCTTTGGCCCAAGAAGTGTGTGTGTGTGTGTGTGTGTGTGTGTGTGTGTGTGTGTGTGTGTTGGGGACGAGGGGCTGCTTCCAGCTCTTACATCACTGCTCTTTTGGACCCCCTTCCATTTTTTTCTCTTCTTCTCTTTTCCCTGATCATTATTGAGTAAAACTTTCTAGTTCAGCGGTTCTCAACCTGTGGGTCGCGACCCCTTTGGGGATCGAACGACCCTTTCACAGGGGTCGCCTAAGACCATCCTGCATATCAGATATTTACATTACAATTCATAACAGTAGCAACATTACAGTTATGAAGTAGCAACGAAAATAATTTTATGGTTGGGGGTCACAACATGAGGAATTGTATTTAAAGGGCCAGAAGGTTGAGAACCACTGTTCTAGTTGGTTTGTTTGATTGCAGTCACCGAGCACCACTCTGCCCATAGAGAAGATATTGCAGGTGTTCTTGATGGGAGTGTGGTCGCCAGGATGGATGAGGGGTTAGATGGGAACAAGGATGGTTTAGTTTGATTTTTTTTTTGATAGAGCATTCTAAATATGTCAGTAGCCATTAATTGGCAGCAAGGAAGGAATCTTTATGTGTTGATGGCAGGGGATGGGGCAATGGACTGAGCAGAGCTGTTTGGTGTATCTGGCCGGCCAGGGACTGGGCTCTGGTCCTGCTTGCTCGATAGTTAAGTAACTGCCCCACAACCGCAGGGGACTGGATGTCTTCTGGCTGCATTGACTTGCCTGTTCTGTTTCTAACCATGAAGCCACACCTCCCCTAAGGATGGATTACTCCTGTCTTCTGTGTTCTTGAGCTTAAGCATGTTCCTTTTTTAAAAAAATATTTTTAATTGATTTCAGAGAGGAAGGTAGAGAGAGAGAGAGCTAGAAACATCAATGATGAGAGAGAATCATTGATCAGCTGCCTTCTGCACGCCCCTTATTGGGGATCAAGCCCACAACCCAGGCATGTGCCCTTGATGGGAATTGAAGCAGGGACCCTTCAGTACACAGGCTGACACTCTATCCACTGAGCTAAACTGACTAGGGCTGAAGCATGTTCCCTTTGATGATAGTATCCGGGGCCTTCGGGAAGTTTAGGTGGACCTCAGCAGGTCTTGGATCAAGAGGATTTGTAGAGGGTCCCGAGCCTGATGTCACCACTCCTAGTTTTCAGCTCCTCTTAAAGCAGAGGCCGAAGAGCCTTGTGTCTTCCAAAGCCAGGCCTGAGAGCAAAGGGGAGGCACATTCCTCTCTGCAACTCCCAGTATTCCTCTCTGCAATAGCCTCTGCCTGTGGCATCTCTCTTTACTGGGAATAGCAGGAAATTCCTCATGTAGGTCATGGGCTTTGGCTTGGTTTCCACTTCTTAGCTTAGCTTCTTGACCTTGGACAAGTGTGGTTGGCTTTCTGAGTCTCGGTGTCCTCACTGGTAAAAGGAGCATAGTCAGAACTGCCTGGCAGGGCTGTGGGGACTGAGTAAGACTGGTGCCCAGCACGGGGTCAGAGGCACACACCCTGCCCATTAGACGGTGCTACTAGAACAGACATGACAACCCTTCTTCCCCATCTTTTCAGAGTCCTGCCATCTGCCTCTACTACTGTTACACAGTAATCCCACTCAGCTACCTTGTCCTGAAGAGATCGGGCTGGCCTGGGCATCTTGCTGTCCTGCTCGAAAGCGTCTCTGTCCTCTGGCGGAGAAACTAATTTTCCTTTGGGAGCTGGATGATGATATTGACAGCCACCGCTTATTGAATCCCCTTTATGCTGTACTATGTGTTTTAGACACACTCTATTCAAATCCTCCTTCAACTTTGTGAGACTGATATTATCATTCCCACTTTATGGAAAAGAAGACTGAGGCCAAGCGAATTGACATTCCTTGCCCAGCTCACAATTAGAAAGTGCAGTGCCCCTCGATTTATGGCAGGATCTGACCCTCATGATACCTACCCCCACCTCCACCCCACCCCCCACCCTCCTGGTGCTGACAGCACAGAGTGTTATCTGTCACCTCGCCTCAGTGGCAGTGGAGGCGGGCAGAGGAGCAGTGTCCCTTCTGGAGTATGGTCCTAGGTAGCCCTGCAGGATATAAGAGTCCCATCCCTTCCCTACCATGTTACTCCATTCACCACACACACGTACCTATTCACTGCCATACCCTAGCACCTAGCTTGGCATGTGGTAGCTGTTCAATAAACAGGTTTCAAAAATTTTTAAATTTTTTTCAATTATAGTTGACATTCAATATTATATTAGTTTCAGGTATACTGCATAGTGGTTAGACATTTATAGAACTTACAAAGTGTCCCCCCATAAGTATAGTACCCACCTGGCACCACATGTTATTGACTATATTCCCTATGCTGTACTTTATTTACCAGGACTATTTTGTAACTACGACTTAATCCCTTCACCTTTTTAACCCAATCCCCCAACCTTTTTCCCATCTGGCAGTTTTGTTCTCTGTTTCTATGAGTTTGTTTCTGTTTCGTTTGTTTTATTCTTTAGATCCCACATAGAAGTGAAGTCATATGCTACTTGTCTTTCTCTGTCCGACTTATTTCACTTAGCATAATACCCTCTAAGTCCATCCATGTTGTTACAAATGGTAAGATTTCAAATTTCTTTTATGGCCAAGAAATATTCCATTGTGTATATACCACATCTTCTTTATCCAACTGTTTATTGATGTACACTTAGGTTGCTTCCATATCTTGGCTACAGTATATGAAATGTTCTTCTTTGTCTCTTGTTATAGCCTTTGTTTTAAAGTCTCTTTTGTCTGATATAAGTATTTCTTCCTGACTTTTTTCCCCCCCCCTTCATTTCCATTTGTCTGAAATACTTTTTTCCATTCTTTACTTTCAGTCTCTGTGTCTTCTGATCTGAGGTGGGTCTCTTGAGGGCAGCATATGTATGGATCTTGTTTTCATACCCATTCAGCCACTATATGTCTTTTGATTGGAACATTTAATCCATTTACATTTAAAGTAATTATTGATAGGTATGCAATTTTTGCCATTTTATTATTCATAATTTTTATCTTTTTCTTCTTCTTCTTAAAGAAATCCTTTAACATTTCTTGTAATACTGGTTTGGTGGTGATGGACTCAGTTAGCTTTTTTCTTTTTCTGGGAATCAGTCAATATGTTTTAATTGAGTGAATGAATGTATCATGATTCATGCCATTAGAATTATATCACGGTTACTTTGAAATGGTTCTGCAAATACATACGAAAACACAATGATATGAGTATGACACAATGCTAATAACTGAATCCATGAGATGAGTAGTTGAGGTGATCATTTTATCATTCTACTTTTCTGTGTCTTTGAAATTTTCCATAATAAAACTTATTTTTAGTTTAAAATTTCTATATTATTAAATTTCTATCATTATTTTTCTTGTAAGTATACACTCATATAACTGCCTGATATTCCACTGTGTTTAACCCATCTTACTGTTAGATATTTAATGTGTTTTTTTTAAATTTCTATTTAACTGGGTTATTTTTCTGTTTCTTTTGCTATAAATAATGTGATTAGCATTCTCACTTACAAATTTGGGGCCGCATCTCTGATTGTTTCCCAGTTACACATTTCTAAATGTAGGATTACTAGGAAAAAAGATGGATGTTTGTTTAGAATCATTTTGCCAAATTGCTTTCCAGACAGATCACACCAATTTCTATTCCCCTGGTTGGGTACCAGCATGCCCACCTCACCACAGTCTCACTGGCATTTTGTTATCGCTCCTTTTAAATATCAATTTGGTTAGTTCCTAAGATAATAGCTTGTTCTTAAGTTGCACTCTTGGGTTCTTATTGTGACTAGGCAGTGTCCATGTGCAGTGCTCATTTGTCTGTCTTCTATGAACCATCTAAGGAATAGCCCTTTCCCATTTATCTGTCAGGCTGTTTTCTTACATGTAAAGTGTCCTAGTCCTTCATTTTTTATTGTAAACATTTTATCCCAGATTATCATCCATCTTTTAATGTTGTCCAGAGTATGCTTTGACATATAGAAAATCTTAATTTTTTAAAGCTGGGAGCAGCTTTCAATTTTCTCCCTTGTTACCCCAACCTCAGGCCCCCTTCCCACCAGCCAACTCTGACTGCTTACAAGAGGTCAGAGGGCCCAGTGGTTAAGAATAGGGGCTCTGGTGCCAGACACATGGGTTCAAGTGCCAGTCCTGCCCCCTATTCAATGCCAAGACCTTGGGCAAATTTCTGAATCTCTCTGCACATAGGTTTCTAATCCATAAAATGGGGATGATGGGATTATTTATCTTACAGTGTTGTTGTGAGGAGCAAATGAGCTATTATTTATAAAGTGCTTACAACAGCTCCTGCCGTACATAAAGTGCTACATAAGGTTTGCTTTCATTATTGCCGACTGCAGCGAACCTTTTGGAAGGGATTTTGTTTGCAAAGCTAATATGGTATTAGTGAAAGAGAAAGCTGGATCTGTCCAGCAGGATGTGCCCTGTTAAACAAATCTAGGTGTTTGTTATTTTAACTTCAACTTCAAAATATTATCTCCATTTTATTTTTATTAGATGTTATTAAATTTAAACAAACTAATTACATGCTCACCCAACTCACAGTGTGGGATTTAAATGTGTGACTAAAGATCCCAAAAAAGTGAACAGAACATAAAAACTAGGCATATTGTTCCTCTTCCGTTGAGCAGATGTTTGTCGTATGCCTGCAGTAGGCCAGGAGCCGTGGATTCTGTAGAGCATAAGACATGGTCCCAACCTGGAGCCTTCCCAGCCTGGTGAAGCTTCCACCTGGACTTCGAACCTGGAGCAGGGATACCTGGGATGTATTGTAGGTGGTGGTTGAGGGTGTCCGGTGAGCTTGGCTGGGATCTGACAACTCAGATTCCATCACTGATGCCTGTGTTCCTAGCCGGTTCTCCAGAATTTCCAATGGATTTAGGAAGCTCTCCCCTAACTCCATCTTCCTAAGGGACCCTTTCTCTCTTTATGAGAGCCAGAGCCGGTTTCTGTGGTAACGGAGAACTTGGATTCCTGCCTGTTACTAATCCCTCTTCTGGAGTCAGTCCTGTCTCTTTGGGCCAGCTAACTCTGCCAGTCCCATCGATAGGCATCTTGTCTAGTCCCAGTGAGGCCCTGGGCAGGGAATCAGAACCCAAGGTGTTCCCTCCGGGATGTCTCGGGGCAAGTGACTTACCTTCTGGGCCTCAGTTATAAACGAAGGAGTTCACCTAGATAATCTTAAAACACTCTCTTCTCTTCTGTTCCGTGACCTTTGAGGCTTTTTCACAGTCTTGTCCCCAAAAGTAGGATGTCCTCCCTAGCCTTCCTTCCCTTCATTCAGCCACACACACTCACCTCACCCAGAATCCTGTCATATGAATCCCAAACTACTTTCTTTCTTGGAGTCTGTATCCTGTTTTTCTTTAGCTTGTGAGTTCTCATGGTGCAAGCAAAAGCAGCTTTTCCTTTCTGCCACAAATGCCTAATGTAGATGTTGATTCTGAAGGGTCAATGACTGATATATACCGATTTTAGATACGTATTGTAAAAACTCGGGGGACTGTTTGGTTTCTCTGTTCTTACCCAGCTGCCGCTTTCCTGGAAGTTTTCCATGGGGTTTTGCAGAGGCCAGGGCATGGCCCTGCGAGCTGGCGTCTGAGACCAGCTGGGCCTCACCCTGGCAGCCTTGCGTGCGTGCGGAGGACACAGAGCCTCTCATTCCCAGAAGAGCTCCAGGTGGACCCTGACCTAAGGGGCACCCGCTCCCTGTGAAACTTAAAATCCCAGGCCCAGCAAGCACACTGGGCCTGCTACTGCCTGAGGAGAAACAGGACTGTGCTTTGTCTCGTCTGACCTGTCTTCCTTCCTGTTTGCAGACTATGGGGGATGTGAAGCTGGCTGCCTCGGCACACGTTTCTAAAACCTCCCTCAGTGTGGATCCCTCGAGAGTCGGCTCCATGCCCCTGACCGAGGCCCCTGCTTTCATTCTGCCCCCTCGGAACCTCTGCATCAGAGAAGGAGCCACCGCCAAGTTTGAAGGGAGGGTAAGATGTGGGCTGGATGGGAGGCTTGGGGGAGATGGGGGCGGTGGGGGGGGGGGTGGTTAGACTCCTTCTGGAGCCTTTTTCTCATCAGGATGGACCTGGTAGAGCACCTGGTTTGTTTTGGATCCACATGTAAAGTGAATGTATGCCATTTGCCCTATTTATTTTTTTATGACTTTGCTATGTTGGAGGACTTCAGGGAGGGGATGTGGAGGGACACCGAAATGTTTTGCTGTTAATGTAGGTCATGTCTGGGTATGCAATACCTGATTATAGGAGAACACATATGCTGGTGGCAGGAAGCGCACAGCTTGGGTTTAAATAAGTGCCTTGGGATATGGACAATTAAAAACTGACTATAATGTTCCTTTCCCTTTCTCCCTGGAAGGAGTGTTTAGTTAGCTAGCCTTCTCCTGTGTCCACTTGGTACACCCAGGGCAATGGGATGGGAGGTAGGACCCTTTATCTTCTGCTAATGCATATTGGTCCCTTTCCTTTACCGGGTCCCCATTTCTTCTGCTACACATGGGCATGGTAATCCCTTGTCCATCTTGTACTAGAAGGGAGAAGAAGGTGGGAGCATTGAAGACTAGCTATCAGAATATCTGGTGTTATGCCCAATTGGAGAGACTTTCAGTGAGCTGCTGCCTCAGACCACGAGGAAGTCAAATCATCCCCTTGATGTGGAGATGCATGTGGAAGTCAGGGGATTTGCAGGTAATGGTTGTCCTGGATTCAACACGGGGGTCTACCCCAGGAAATGCTTTTGAAGCTAGAGGACTTTGATCGGAGCAAAAGACAACTGAGGTGGTGGGAAATTCATAGGTTGCACTGTGAATCTACAGTTGACCCTTGAAAAATATGGGTTTGAACTGCGAGGTCCATTTATACGTGGATTTTTTCCAATAAATATACAGTCAGCCCTCTGTATCCCCAGGTTTCGTATCTGTGGATTCAGCCAACCATGGATTGAAAACAGTATTTTTTATTTGCAGTTGGGAATCCACAGACACGGAGAGCTGAATTAAGTGACATGTGGATTTTCAACTGTTTGGGGGTCAGTGCCCCTAACCCGCATATTGTACAAGGGTCAATAGCACAATTCAGGAGCAGGCCCCCGAAAGCTTGTAGGAGGAAGGGATTGAGCACCTCACTCTTCCCGGTTGACACTGGGCCCTGCCTTTGTTCAGGTGCCAAGTTTGGCTGGTGGTCCTCTGGAGAGAGTGCAGGGGTTGTGCTTTGAAAATGGCCCGGGAGGCCCTGCACCATGTGCTCACACAGGCCTGTCTAGTGAAGGCTGCTGGCTGGTAGTTGTGACATAACAGTCCTTGTCGTGTCTGTTATCTGAGGAAGTTTGTGGAGAAGGGTGGCGATGCTGCTGAAGGGTCTGTTTCTTCTCTCTGGGCACCACCAGGATGAAGGCTCTTTTCTGTTGTCCTGGCTGCAATCCCCCCACATCCCCACAGCTGGCAGGGCAGATGCAACAGGAAGAATCCCTAGGGGGTTAGAAAGCACTTGGATAGCCATGAAAAGGAAGGAAGTGCTGATACATGCTTCAACATGAATGAACACTGAAAGCATCATGGCAAGTGAAAGAAGCCAGACACAAAGGCCACATAGTGAATGATTCCATGTATATGAAATGTCCAGAAGAGGCAAACCTATGGAGATAGAAGGTGGATTAGTGGTTGCCAGGGGCTGGGGAGGAGGAGTGGAGAGGGACTGCTAATGGGCCTGTGGTTTCTCTTGGGGATGATGAAAATGTTCTGAAATCATATGGTGATGATGGTTGCACAACTCTGTGAATACATTATAAAACACTAAAGTTGCACTCACAAATAAAAAATGAAAAATTTAAAGATGGCTTTGCAAACTGATCTCATCTCTATACCCACCCTCTTGCCCTCTGCCTCTCAGATGACTGCCTTCCTCAAATTCAGACAGACTGGAGAGGAAGAAATGACTTCGCTCCCTTAGAGTATGTTGGTGCCCTTGCTTTCTTTGTGACTTTGAGGTCATCGTGCCTCTGAGTTATTTGATTTGGAACTGTCAAGGAATGGACACTGGCCCAGGAACCAGCACTGGAGTCCTTTGTTGCTGTCACTGTCTGGTTGGAGAGGTCACACCTTCTAAGGATCTATTTCCTTACCTATCTATATAAAACTCTAATATGCAAATCAACCGAACGGCAGAATGACCTGCAGAATGACCGGTGGGCAGGGGTGGGGGGGCAGCGAGCAGGTGGCACCAGGCCAGCCAAGGCGGTGCCAGCAGGCAGAGGGAGGCAACTGGTGGCAGCGGTGGTGGGGGTGGGGCCAGCATGTGTGCAGTGCCCCACTCCCCCCATCACCCTGCCATTCGCCCTGCAGATTGGCCCTGATCGCCGGCCAAGCTTAGGGACCCTGCCGGTGCACGAATTTTGTGTACCGGGCCTCTAGTCGGAGAATAAACAACTAGTTGTTTCTGCATTTCTAGCCTACAGGATGTGAAAAGAAAATGAGCTGAAGAAGAAAATGGTAAATGCACTTAATAAAGTTAAAAAGTATAGTAACAGTATTTTTTTAATGAGGTCAAATTCACATAATGTAAATGTAACCACCTTAAACAAAACAATCCAGTGGCATTTAATGCATTCACAATTTTGGTTGCAGTCTTCTTAAAGTATAGCAGTCTCCATGTGAAAGTTTTGTTAATTTTGATGAAATAGTTGACATATGTCACATGTGGACTACATGTTAAAATGAATGTGCTGCTAAGAAGTCAGCCTGCAGAGCTACTTTACCGCTTACCACCTGCCTGGGACTAACCCAGAACAGCACCATGGCAGCGTGCTGGTGAGCGGTGGGCACAAAAGGAAGACGGTTCCGGAGAGATGTTAGAGGGAGTGCCAGGCTCCAGCTGCAGACTTGCAGAGAGAAACGCAGAGGGAAAGGCTGTCATAGAAAGTTCTCTGTAAACTAGCGTGCTTCGAGTGTGTGTTATCACTGCAGAAGGGACATTTTGCATTGGGGAAAGGCCACCTCAGATGATTCCAGAATGAGGAAGCTGGTTGTTTTGACACCAGAGATGAAGTTGTCAGGGGTGTTCTTGACCTGGAGCCCTCAGCGAAGGGAAGGGTAAGGCAGTGTGAACCTGAAGTGACATGGGCATTGAGCAGGAGTTGCTAGATATGGAAGCCTGAGCTCCAAGGGGGTTACCCACTGAGCATGGTCCGTGGTTCTCTGACTTCATTGCTGCGGCCGCTTGACCCTGCCTGCACCTGACTCCTCCCTCCAGGTCCTGTTCTAGATGCTCATTCTGCACCAGACAAGTCCTGCGTCAGGTTTACAATAACCTCAGGACCTCAACTCTTCAGTCACTGGGCTCTTAGAGAATCTCTTACAAGTGAGTGACTTTTAAAAATTAAACCTTCAAGCTACTACTTGGGCCCAGGCTGGTGCCCACTGTAGCTGCCAGGAGTCCTTCTCTTCCATGTGGTGCCCCCCGAAGCTCTGCCAGCTTTCCTCTCCCCCCACCCTTCCCTCCTTAAAGTTGCCACCAACAGCTTGAGCCCTGGAACCTGGGTGTGAGGGTCCTAGGATGTGGGGGCAAGGGCCTCCCATGACTGTAGAAATACAGTGGACACCACCAATGTGAGAAAGCTGTGAAGGTTTGTTTCCTACCACCTCCTGGCGCTGGCAATTAGAGGTTGGTTCGAACTGCACTTTCTGTTTTTATTCCTGAAAGAGGTAAAAACGGCTACCTGTCCTGCCCCCTTTTCCTTTTTTTAGGCCTATTTTTAAGCCAAGGACTTAAATGAACCCTTTTCTCCAATAAAGCCCCCCTTTCTAGCAAGAAGACTTGGTGACATTAAGGTGGGGCCACAGGTGCCCCTTGTGGTTCATGTCTTTTCTGAGACGCCCTGAACTATGAGATGTTCGGCTCTGTGGGTCTCAGTCCCTCACATCTACTAGGGTTTTTCTAGTTTGTGGCAGATACGTTGGACAGCCAACACATAACCCATTACCAGTCCCTTTGCCCTTGCCCTTCTCCACTGTAGAGGCCACTGTAGGGCTTTCGTTTGCAGCTAAGTGTGGCAGTGACACATTCTGGCTGAAGTCTGCTAGGGAGTTTCTGGGAAAGTTCTTGCTTTTCTGATTTTTTCTTTTTTTTCTTCTTCTTCTTCTTCTTCTTCTTCTTCTTCTTTTTCTTCTTCTTCTTCTTCTTCTTCTTTCTTTTTTTTTTTTTTTAAGAAAAGGTCATTACTGCTGCTCTCATATTCCACCCCTCCCCACCTTCCAGTCTTGAATACAGATATGATACCCGGTGCTCAGGCAGCCACATTAAAACCACAAGGCAACAAGCCAGAATACTAAGGTTGGTTGGTGTGTGTGTGTGTGTGTGTCGGGAGGGGTCAGCAGTGGATAGAGCACGAAGACCAGTCGCTAAGAGAAAAAAATCCTAAGGCTTAAAGACTTTCTCAGATAGGATCTTTGGCTGTGATCATTCACACTGGAACTTTTACAAAAAGTATTCCTAACTGATAAACACCTAATAAGATGCATGTGGAGGCACTGTCTCTTTAAATGATGGGGATAAATAGGGAAGCAGTCAAAGCACAGAGAAGCACTGAGGACACTTTCAGACCCTTACCCAGTCTGCCAGCAGTGAGGGGAGTGCCCTGTTATGAGTTGAACATGGCCCTGCAGTCAAGCATTCTAGAAGGATCTGATCCTCCTTGGCTGTGGCCGTCTGGCTTGAACCAACAGGGTCTAGGGTTTCTGAGTGGAAGGCAACCACGTGGAGTCAAGTGGTAAGTTAATGTCTCTGTAGAACAACTGCTATTTGATCAGAGTCTACCGAACGGGCCAAAACTACATTCCTTTTCGGACTCTGGCAGCCTAGAGCTCAAGGAGGCTGTCTTTTCAGGAACCCCTGAAACGGTGGCTCTGTATCTCATCAGAGCCACCGTGAGATCCAGACAACCTGAGCTCATGTTCTCGAAACCCCTGTTCCTTCTTCCTGCTCTACCCTGGTCTCAGAGCAGGGGACCTGTCTACCCCAGGCATGTGCTACTGGAGCCATATCATCCCCCATGTTCTGGCCCCCAGGACCCCAGAATTCTTTACCAAATGGCCCTGAGCCCACTTCCAAGGCTTGTGTGGCCTCCTCCCAGGAGAAGATGAGTGGGGCACCCATTTGCCTGGGGGGATGAGAAGGTAGATACAACTTGGATGCGGGGTTCTGTTGTCCCCCCACATGCATAAGAGGACCCCTCAGTGCAGGAAGCAGCTGGGATGGGAAGAGTGGTGCGCTGTCCTGTGCCACTGCCTGTGAGCACTGCTCGGCCCTGGGGCACAGGGGCCTCGATGCACAGACAGCCAGGGCCAGGGGCTGAAAGAAACTCCTCCAGCTGTTCTGTGGCCCATGCAGGCGGCTCAAGTGTCAGCGAGCTGCTTCCCCACCACAGTTAAGTACGAAAGGAGCGATGGTGGCAAAAATGCTGAAATTACGGGAGATTTCTTCCCCTTAGCCCTGGAATTCATTCTTATCAGAAAAAGCAAACATAGTGATAGGCCCTGACTGTGCTGTAGATCAAATGAGCTGATGCTTAGTGCTTCTTGAGAAGTGCAGCTGAATGAGGTTTCCGTCCAGGCTGGGGTTCTTGGTGTTGACGTGGGCCTCTCCGTCAAGGGCTAGCCTGGCCTCATCAAGGCAGGTTTATGTTTAAGTTGTGGAGCGTAGAGGAAGGGAACCAAGAAGACCTGCCTCATGAAAGCCTGAATCATTCCTCAGTTTCCACATTAGCCAGTAGTAATATCCTCCCCCCACAACTTCTTCCCAGTTCACTTCCCACTCAGAAGCACTCCGCCACCCTGAGAAATTGGAAGGAAGTAGCTGATCTGCTCTCTGTCCTCAGGAGTCTTAATGATGTGGCTCTGGAGAAAAGCATGTGCATATAAACAGTAGGATATGACAGTGAATAATTCAATGCTTGAAATAGTTCAATAAATAGTTTGTATTATAGGAATTTAGAGGAGATTAAGATGAGGCTTGGAGTGGCTTGAAAGCTGGTTTCCTACTTCCTGAATCCTGTCTTTCTAGTGTGTCCCTCCTACTGCTGCTTAAGCAATCCTCCTCAAGTGGCGTCTGCCCGTGTCACCCTCTGCTCAAGTCCTTGAACAATGGAGGGGGTTCTCCATCACTGCCTACAAAGCCATGTGCCGTCACCCTGACTCTGGCACTGTCTGCAGAGACCCAGCCCCGTTCGCCCAGCCAACTCACACACAACAGGAACTTGGTTCTGGTATCACTTTTGTGGAGAAAGGGTAGCCAAGAAAATAGTTGGTCTCCCCTATCTATCGATTTGGGGTTAGGGATGGGGGCAGAGTATGATAGACGGGGACTGGCATTTGTTGGTGCTCTGTTGGGGCTAGGCATGTAACCTCAGTCATTTTGTCCTCATGGTAAAGCGGCTTTATCCACTCAGAGAAAGACAAGCATCACATGACCTCACTCATATGTGGAATCTAATGAACAAAATAAACTGATGAACGAAGTAGATCCAGAGATGTAGAAGCATGGAACACACTGTAGAATCTCAGAGGGAAGGAGTGGGAGGGGGAGTGGGTGGGAAGAGATCAGTCAAAGAACTTGTATACATTTATGCATAACCCATGGACACAGACAGTAGGGTGGTGGAGGCCTGGGGTGGGGGGTAAGGGTGGGCTAGAAGGGGTAAATGAGGGGGAAAGGGGACATGCAATACTTTCAACAATAAGGATGTTTAAGTGGCTTTATCCCCATTTTTATAGAGGAAGAGCCTGGGGGATCAGAATAATTACAGAACTTGCCAAGGTTACATCAGTAAGTGATAGAGGCAGTTCTTTGCGGTCCAGACTTTGTAGTCCTCACATTATGTGATGCCATCCCTTTCACATGGTTCCTTGAACTTGTGACTGTTTATTTATCACAATACCTGCCACATGATGGGCACTCAGTAAATATTTGGTTCCCCAAGAACCAAGGTGGTAGGGTCTAAGACTCCAGGCCTCTTGCTGTCAAACTTATAGGGCTTTGGTCCCAGGCTTCTTATAGGGGCTTCTCCCTTCACCCCACCTCACTCCCTGCCCTCACTGTTCTCCACCTGTATGCCTGCATCCCTGCTCCCCCTTTCTGGCTATGCCTTAATCTAGAATGCTCTTCCTTCTCTCCATTCTATCTGGCCTCAAGGTCCAATTTACGCTCTACCTCTTTCAGGCTGCTTTCTTTAAGTAAGTATGTTTTCTTTTTAAAGCATTTTATTAGAGGACAGAAGAGCCATGGTAATAGGATGTGGAATATTCCCAATAATCACATAAGATCATTCATGAGTAACAACCACGGGAAAGAGCTGACTGCTTTGGCCTTTTAAAAATGTATTATCCATTCATCATCGCTGTGCCTATAACTTTGTTATAAAGAAAAAAATGATTTAAATCTTAAACTATTTTTAAAACAAAAATTCAAACAATGTAAAAATGTGACTTTCCTTGAACTTTACTTCTATTCTCTGTAGGTGGCCACCATGAGCAATTAGGGTAGAAATGTCCTATGAAATATGAAAAATAAGCATGTATCTATATGTGATCTATAATTATAAATCTGTGTACCTATATATGACAATATTTATAAGCATACATACAAACATCTGCAGCTTGCTCGTTTTACTTAACATCTTTTGGCATTTTTTTTTTTTTACGTTAGCACATAGATCTACCTCATAGATCTAATCCTGAACTTTCTAACCTTCAATTGCTCCCTCCTCTGAATTTCTATACTTACATATGTTACATTTTTACTTTTTGCCAATTTATAATTTTATCAGTTATTGTTTATTGTCTTTTGTTTCCTCAATGAGAATGAGTTGTTCAAGAATAGCTACTAGCCACATGTGGCTATTTAAATTTAGGTTAGGACTAATTAAGATAAAAAAAATTTAGGCCCTGGCCAGTGTTTTTCAGTGGTTAGAGTGTTGGCCCTTGAACTGAAGGGTCACAGGTTCGATTCCTGATCAAGGTTATGTACCTGGGTTGCAGGTTCGATCCCTGGCCCCAGTCGGGGTGCATGCGGAGGCAACCAATTGATGCGTCTCTCTCACATTAATGTTTCTCTCTTTCTCCCCCTCCCTCCCTTCTACTCTCTCTTAAAAAATCAATGGGAAAAATATCCTCAAGTGAGGTTAACAACAACAAAAAATAATAATAAAATTAAATTGAATCAAATATTTAGTTTCTCAGCCACACTAGCCACATTCTAAGTGCTCAACAGCAACAAGTACTATGTTGTGCTATTGGACAGGGCTGACCGAATTCAGGTCCCATACACCAGAGAGCCACAGCTAGACAGTATGTTAATAATTGTTCCATTCACAAGAGAAATAAGACATTACATTCTTGAGAATTTACTTAGGGCATAAGATTCATCCAAAGAAAAATGTAATCTCTTCATGAAAGGATTTTTGTCGTCCATTTGTGTTGAAGAATGGTAATCTTGGTATCCTGGCAAGTTGGAACGTGCTCCCAAAATTTCCCTCGCTGTCTGTTCCAGAGCTTCTCACGGCAGGGAGGCTGGTGGGGGCTGCCGTGTGTCACTGAGTTCCCGAGGTATTCAGAGCAAAGGCAGCGGAATGGGAAGTGACAGGCCGAGTGTTGTTGAAACTGCAGTTGTCAGCAGTTGGTGGCCACTTCTGGTTCAAAATGCTGGATAAAACAGACTTATTAACTCCTCCTCCCTGCAAATATGCCATTGAAATGAGCATAAAAGATTATAATGAGAATGAATTCAGAATTGCACTGAGAACAGGAGAGGGGGCATTAGTGGATGAGAATTTTCTTGGGACTGCCTTGAAGGATATATCATTACTGCTCATAACATACAGGGTGTGAAGCTCCTGCAGAAGTGAGAGCCGCACATTTGAGATGAAAGGTTTTGGAGATGAGGAGTGGTATAGGGCAGAAGTCATTAGAGCAGCGGTTCTCAACCTGTGGGTCGCGACCCCTTTGGGGGTTGAACGACCCTTTCACAGGGGTCGCCTAAGACCATTGGAAAACACATATATAATTACATATTGTTTTTGTGATTAATCACTATGCTTTAATTATGTTCAATTTGTAACAATGAAATTGGGGGTCACCCAAACATGAGGAACTGTATTAAAAGGTTGCGGCATTAGGAAGGTTGAGAACCACTGCATTAGAGGATGTTTACTTAATATCTATGTGAAGAAAACAGAAGCTCCTAGTGTGAAATTAATCGGTATCCCAGAGGCCTGAGGCAAAATGTGTTGGGCGAACCGTCTGTCCAGTTGCCTTCTGCTTACGCGCGCTCGGTGAAGCCTGCCCGTAGGTGTGTTCCACGCAGTCCATGGAGCTTGCAGTCAGGCCCCCAGTCAGGGAGGCAGGACTATACCCTGGGATGGAAACCCACCCCAGCCATCTGCATTTGGAAACTAGTTCTTTAGTCATAGTTGTGAACAGTTAATTCATGGCCACCAGATAGTTGAAGAGAATATTTATACAGTATAATATGGGTATCAATAAAATGTTTTAAAAAAATCAATCCATAGAACAAGCTCAAAAGTGTTATAGTCACAGAATGAAAGTAAGCTCTATGAGCCTTGGCAAGCCAGAAGTAAAGGAATGGTGAGTGGGTGGTAAGGTGAAGGTGGGAAAATAAAGGAAGAGAAAGCTATAAGGACACCAATGTCTTCATATTACAAGTGAGGAGATGCCATCAAAAACAGATGGATCACATAGCAGAGGTTTAGGTACACGACTTAAAACCTTAATGACAGAGGGCAAAAATGGCCAGCTCACTGGCCATATTTGACACAAAGACCTTTTGTGTTTGGCCAGTGGCGTTCTCAAAAAATTTAGCTAAGATTTACAAATGAAAAGCTTATACATACAATTCATTTCTACATGGCTTTTCTCAAAAATAAGATCTGGCAACATTTCCTCATGGAAACAGTTGGCCAGTGGTCCTACCTCCTGCATCTAAGCATGTGTCTTCCAGGTTGCTATAGTCCCCCCATTCCTAGTCATCGCCTCACACATGGACACACATCCATTGCCAGTGATGACTGCTTTTCCCCTCACCTTTCCCATATTAATAGTGGGAGAACAAAAAATGGGCAGGAAGGGTATCGTGGTATTCCTTGTCCCTGCCCACTTTCTACACTTGCATATCATGCCCAGACGCTGTAGGCATTTGAGTTTGTGATCTTGTCATTAATGTCCAATAGAAGATCAAAAAGTCAAAACAGGACTGTTGAGAGGGAGGCAGTGTAAGTCAGCAAAATTCCTTGTCATTCATAGTGGGAATCCACTAAGTGTTGACTAAATCTTAAATAAAAAACAAATACAGAGTATATTATTTAGAATTACGGATTTTAATGCTAAGAATGCAAAGATGATTTCAATGGTTATATCTGGGAAGTGATACTATTGCAAGGAGTGGGAGGACTAAGAGGGAACGAAACCTTTTTCTATTTTATTATACCCTCAACGTTCCCCTCTTACTTTATACACATTCTTATTGCTTGAATTTTTAATAGTAGATAGGAATTACTTCTGTAATTGAAATAAAGCACAATAAAATTGCCTCTAAAAAGGCTTGGCATATATATCTGAGTTTAATGTCCAGATTCTATTTCATAAATGGTCAAAGATGAATACACAGTTTACATTGAAAGAAATGAAGACAAGTTCTGGGTGTGGAAGAATATATAGCACTGCATTAAATACATTACACAACACTGCGAGCAATTAAACATGTAGAAGTTAAAATACCTCGAAAGTAAATAGATCCAGAGACATAGAAGCACGGAACAGTCTGTCGAGTCTCAGAGGGAAGGTGGGGGTGGGCAGGTGGGTGGGAGGAGGTCAACCAAAGAACTTAAATGCATATATGCATAACCCATGGACACAGACAATAAGGTGGTGGAGGCCTGGGGTGGGGGACAGGGGCAGGCTATAAGGGGTCCATGGGAGAGAAAAGGGGACATATGTAATACTTTCAACAATAAGGATTTTTAAAAAATACCTTGAAAGTACCTGAAAGACTAGCAACATAAAAGATGCCAAGAGCCCACTGTTGGTGCTGCAAGGAAACAGGTGAAGGTTTCCTTTGCTGGGAGCACTGATTGTTGGTTCAGCCTTTATGGGGCTCAGACTGGCAGAATGTTACGGGGCCAGTAAAACCCTTGATATGCTTTGCCAAGAATTCTGCCTTTGACACTATAACTTAACTCTTAAAGGAGAAGGACAAAGTAGTTAGTACAAAGATGTTCAGAGCACTATGTCAAATAACAAAAAAGGAACTAGGTTGTGCTCAAAAGGCGATCATTAAACACTTCAATATGGCAGATGTTACATAGTCACATGCTTGTTATTTGGGGAGCTACATCCATAAATGGAAATGTGTGTGAATAATATGAAGTGGAAAGAGAAGCAAAGCAAGAGCACAGTGCATGGTATGATCACTGCCGCATGCCAACATGGATGTGTTACCTAAAATTAGAAGAGGATTTGGAACCGTGTACATAGAATTTTTGTTATTGTTGTAAATTCTTTAAGTGTTTGTATTTATTCAATTTCACAATGATAGTTCACTCATCATGGAAGAGAAGACTGGTTGCCAACCGGTGGTCTGTGAGGTCCGAAAGTTGGCAACCGCTGATCTAGATAGATCTGTCTCTCTACTAATAAGTTGTTTAGGCTCCTATTAATTTTAACATGTTTCAAATTATCTTGACTGTATGCCTTGAAATGGAAACAAAATTGTGTAGCAGAATGAGCAATGAGAGATGGAGACACTAGATTAAGCTATTCTTATTCTAATGGCAGCTCCTGGGAGAAGGTATGAGTGCCGGGTTTGGCATTCATTAATGGGCATCTATATAGGCATGGAGATACCATTAAAGTCTGGCTTATTTTTTCACATAGACACAATTTCTGTAGAACCTAAGATGTTCACATTCCTTATAATATGCAACTTCCTTCCAACTTTAAATGAAGTTGATAACTAGACTTTCTTAAAACTTGACCAACATGAGTTGATTTTCCTCTGTGCTCTTGGGACAACAAATAAAAATAAAAGGGGATCCTCATGATCAGTGATCTTGTAACTCATGGGTTTTCATTTCTAGTAACAGAAAATTAAACTTCCTACTCTCTGAAACCTATTCTAGCTCTTCCAGCTGTAGTATTCTTTTCCCTTGCCACATTCTACAAAGGTTCTATTCTGCACTTCACAGTTTAAAATTAGTTAGATGATTAACATGACATGTGGAAAGAAAACTGGACTCGAGTTCTAGTTCCTACTAAGTTGCCTTAAAACTTTGACAAACCACTATACCTCCCTGAGTCTGATTCCTTCTTATAAAAATCACTAGAGGCCTGGTGCACGAAATTCGTGCTCGGGTAGGGTCCCTAGGCCTGGCTGGTGATCAGGGCCAATCAGGGCCTTCCGCCTGCTGTCTGGGACCTTCCTTCCCCAGCTGCCGGCTGCTGGCCGGGGCCTCCCTTCATTCCGCACCACCCCCTGGTGGTCAGTGCACATCATAGCGAGCAATCGAACTCCCGGTCTCCTGGTCAAACTCCCGAGGGGACACTTTGCATATTAGCCTTTTATATATATATATATATGATTAAATGACCCTGAAGGCCTTTGTGATCTGAGATTCAATAGTTTATATATTGCAGTGTGTGTTCCCAATTTCACATGTCAAATTAAAACAAAACAAAACAAAACAAAACAAAACCCACCTCAGTCCCAGCTCTTACTAGGCTCCAGTAAGAGAGATTATTTGTTCAACTTGTGAATTTTCTAAAATTTTAATGTCTTGCATCATTAAAAAAAGTAATGTTCTGCTTTTAAGGTTTGGATTTGATTCATTCAACCAAAGTGTATTGAGCACTTTACCAAGAGCCAGGTACTATCAATTTTTTAGGACTAGACTTGTTGAAGGAGCCCTGGACCACCATTTGTGAAGACTTGAGTATTTGGGATCTAGAAATCAGACTGGGAGTTGGACCAAATAATCTTGACAGTTGTTCCCATCTTTAACATTTTATTATTTTATTCATTTCCAACATCTTGGTGTTGGAGTTTTCTTTGTACTTTGTTTTGACTGCATCTTATTTTATTGATTCTTTTTTTTTTTTTTTTTTACGGAGAGGTAGGGAGAGGGATAGAGAGTTAGAAACATTGATGAGAGAGAAACATCAATCAGCTGCCTCCTGCACACTCCCCACTGGGGATGTGCCCGCAACCAACGTACATGCCCTTGACCGGAATCGAACCTGGGACTCTTCAGTCCACAGGCTGACGCTCTATCCACTGAGCCAAACCGGCTAGGGCATGCATCTTATTTTAAATAATGTATCCTACATTTGCATAACGTTTTATAGTGAACAAAGCTGTCTGCATTTGTTAGAGGGTAGAAAGTGCTAATTTCCCTGCCCTCTATTTCTAAGCACTTGGGGAAAGATAGGCAGAATTCAGTGGGATGACATGTATGAATGGAGAGCCAGTGACTCAGAGCACAGTGCTCTCAGGGATTAGACTGAAGAATGTGGCAGGGCTTCTAATCACCTTCCCTGAGTTAAATCTGCCCATCCACTAGTGGGCAGCGTGGCTGAAGAATGTCTGGCCTCGCTTGAGGTGTGAGATCCCACCCATGGGGCTGAGCTAACCTGCCAGGGCTCCTAGCAGCTCCTCCCTCAGCCCTTCCAGGCTGCATCGGCTGCCAGGTTCTTCTTTAAGCAGCTCTTCTCCACCCAAAAAGCCTTCCCCGTGGTTTTGAGTCCCAGCTCCTGCCTGCCACTTAGTGTTCTTCATAGTTTGGGCCAGTCCCTTGGACTAGCTATTCCCGACTGCCCTGCAGCCTGGGCCCCACCAATCCTGAGCGGGACCTGGGCTTTGTCCCTCTGACTTCTGTCATCTTTCTACCTGGAGTCCGGACCAACCAGGCTCCTGCAGAGAGCCCCTCCTGCTTCTCTGCCAGCGACAGTCTCCTCCCTCCCAGTCACCGCGGCTTTCTGGTCCTGTATTCTCTTTGCCTTTATGTGCTGGTTATTTATGGAATTGTCACTAGAATGAGCACCCCTTGAACAGAATTTCTTATTCATTCTTGGGTTCCCCACAACATCCAGGACGGTGCCCTGCCCAGGGTCGATGTTCAGTAAGGCCTGGTTGGATTGTAGCTGACAAGGGTGGGTTTAAATACACTGCAGTCAGCCTGGTGAGGCTAAAGTGTTGTCCTTTGCAGATGGTTATTATGAGGATCTGGCTGCTCTCAGGACCACTGGTGTGCACTCGAAGGAGGGTTGGGCCGGCCAGCCTGTGCCTGGGTCTGTGCCTCTAACTCACTCTGACCTCTGGGCTTTCGTTTCCGCATCTATAAATTAGGAGGCCTGACCAGATGACAGATGCGCCTTAATGCTCTAACATTCCACGATTCCATAAAAATAAAATTTAAACAAGGTATTGTTTTATTAGGGTGACTACCAGCCGACCCCGGAGCTACAGGAAGTTGTGACACTCAGGAAGGCTGGGTTGAGTTTACAAGTTAATTCCGTTCAGCAGACATTAACTGGATGCAGGATGTTTGGCACACCTGGGATATAAAGGTGACCGAGGATCGAGCGAGTGTCCTCGGGTTCAAGGGATGCACATTCTCACACAGCCGAGGTTGTGAGTCTGCCCCTTCACGCACACCAGCCTCGAGTGCTGGGATGATGCCTGGGGAGGCAAGATGCGAGTTCTGATGCCACATGTCGGACCTACTGGCTCCTTCCGGTTCAGTCCTGTCCCGTCTCTGCTCAGATCACTCTGAAATGGAAGTGGGTGAATGCGCAGAGATGGTGACTAGGTAGATGCCCGCGTCCTGACAGAGCTGAGCTGCGGAGAGAATGGGAAATAGACCCACTCGTTTTCTCTCATTTGCTGACATGCTGAGCGACTCCTCTAAGAGATGTAGGTCCGGCCCCTCTCAGAAAACGCCAGCAGGATTGAGGGCAGCCAAGGCGGTGGGAGCAGGGCGGGGGCCTGTTCAGTGCTGGAGCTTAGGTGGTGGGCACAGGGCCTGGGAAGGAGGGTTGTCTGCGAAGTGTGGGGAACTTGGCTCACTTGGCCCCCAAGCCCTGGGAAGCCTGACAGGGGAGTAAAAAATGAGCCTGGAAGAGCTGGAGCCAGGAAGGCAAGGGAAAGCAAATCAAATCTGGGTCCTGATTTAAAAGGCATTAGGCTGAGGGGAGCCAGGCACCTGAGCATACTTTCCACAGCCTGTCATGCTGGACTTGCATCACCCGTGAGCAGAGGGGACGTTGAGGCCGCTCGGGGGCAGACCCCGCCCCATTAAATGTCACACTGTGTTGGGCTGGAGGATGGGGAGACCTGCTGCAGTGAAGCCCAGAAAGAGGAGGGAGACACTGTGTCTGGAAGCAGAAAACATCATGACCCGGTGCCGGGCAGTCCCGCACCCAGATGATGAAACCGGTGCTTGATCAATGGCTTATCTGAGGAAAAGCTTTTTAAAATAAAATCAGCTCAATCACTACTCCACCCTAGTGTCCCAGTCATTCATGGAGACACTGTGTCATGTTTCTCACTGTGGGGTCCACCAGAATCCACTGGGGTGCATGTAGGTTCTCCCCCAGACCCACTGAGGTGAGACCAAGGAATCTGCATTTGAACACCCCATTCCTACACAGGTTATTGTTTAAGCCATGAGAGAGAGATTGTTGGTTTCAGGAGATGGAAGCAAAGGTCACGGCTGCAGGTTCCGCTGCAGGTGGGAGCATGTGGGAACGGCTGAGGCAGTGGACGAGGAGGGGCTGGACTTCTGCGTCTTGTGTAATTTTACTTCTGGAGATGATGTGCCTGACAACCTCGTGTCGGGGAAGGCGTTCTCTTTACTGATGGGCTGGCTGCTCAAGCACATGATTGACTCCTACTGACCAGCGGTTCTCAAACATGCGCTTGGTATCTGTTTACTAGTATGTACTCAATGTATAGTGATACATGTGCTTTATACAGAACAAGTAAGAGTTGCTTACCTCTTCCCCCTGAACCAATTTTCACCCCCTTAGGGTTGACATTGCCACGTATCGGTTACATTTTATAACACTTCAAATTCTCTACTGGGGTGGAGGTGAGGGATCAGAAAAGAGCAATAAGGGAGGAAATAATAGATGCAGGGTCAGAATAGCACATAGGAATGGGTGCTGCACAGTCTTTATAGCTGCTAGAGATGGGCTACAGATTTGACTATAACCTTCCAGAAAATCACGATCAGGTACAAGAACCATTTTGTCCTTAAAAAGTAACGGCATTTGTTCAGGAGATGCAGACACGGGATATACCTCATGGGAGCTCTCCCGATGGCATGTACCTGTGGATGTGTGCATTTCCTGTGCTATCCAGATGTTAAAGGCAGCAAGAGATGGAGGCTAATTAAAGGAGGAGTGGAGGACCCTGCGTGTTCTTGGTCCTCTGCTCCATGACCCTCTCCTCCCCAGAACTCAGATCTCCTCTGTCATCTGCCCTTCCTTGTTCCGAAACTGGCCCAGGCCCCTGCCAGTTTCTCCTAACCTTGTCTCCCTTGTAGCCCGGAGAGCTCTCTGTTCCACATTCGGTCATGCTTCCTGAGTCACTCAGTGCCCCCAGCCAGGTAAGAGGCATGATCATTCCAAAGTTGCAGGGCTTGGGGGGGGCGGGGCGGTAGGGAGATGGGACTCTAGCCGTGGCAGAAGGTAAGTACCTCTGGGAGGCCTAGGTCACCTCGACTTCTTCAGGGAGCAGTGGCCAGCCCTGTGCTTATAAACCTGTGCTTGTCAGAGCTCAAATGATCATAGAATATTAGGACAGGGAACCAAGACCCTCCCTGCAGTGGGGCAGTAGGAAGAGCCAAAAGAGTAAAGGTTTTGCAGCCAGGAAGGAGATCTGGGTTTGAATTTCTTTTTTTCTTTTTTTTTTTTAATTCTTTATTAGTTAAGGTAAGGGTTTGACTTTCTTCTACTTTATTCTCAAAGCTTCATAGGTTAGCTTGGAAATAATAATTCCTACTCTGTAGCCTTGTTGGGAGGAAAGGAAGATTGATACAATAGCAGAAGTCTGTAACACATAGTTGTTGCTTAATAAGATGGTAGGCATTATATTAGTAATAGGGTCAGGATCACTGATCTACCCAAAGCACCACTCTAAAAATCTTACTTTAAGAATATTTTAAAGAAAAAATACAATATGCTATTTGAGAAAGCTTAGACAAGCAAAAATAGAAAGAATAAAACTACCCATGGTTCTACTTTGCTATATTACCACTATTATAATTTTGTTTTATAGTTATGTCTTGTGTTTCTTTGCTAAGCTGGGGTTTCTTTGCTGTCAGTGTAGGGATAATTATAGTATTTATTGGGGGCAAGGTGGCTTGCTGGAGGGTGGCAGGCTTGGAGTTTGGCTTGAGTTGCATTCAGCCACACCCTTCACTAGCTGTGATCTTGAGTAATATACCTAGTGACTCTTTAAGTCACTTTAGCTCTTCCTACTACCCCACTGTCTATAAAATTGATAGATTACTTATATTGTGGCGTTATTTAAATTAATTGTCTCTG
This sequence comes from Myotis lucifugus, assembly GCF_000147115.1. NCBI lineage: Eukaryota > Metazoa > Chordata > Mammalia > Chiroptera > Vespertilionidae > Myotis > Myotis lucifugus. The sequence continues at coordinate 3,043,994 of NW_005871153.1, forward strand.
CTACATATGTAATATAGTAAGTGCTTAGTAACTTTTAGTCATAATTAGAATTGTTCATACTGTTTTGTGTCTTATTTTCTTCCACCCAGCATCTTGTTTTTCCAATCACTGTTAGTCTAATACTGCATTAAGTTTGATATGCTACCATTTACTGAATCATTCCTCCATTCTTGGTTATTTAGATGGTTTCCAGTATTTCCTTTTATAACTTAAGTTCTGATGAACATTTTCATAGGCGAAGCTTTCAATTCCATATTTACTATTTCCTTGGGATTGATTAGTTGCCTCCCAGGATCACTAGGACAACGGCTCTGGGCATTTTTAAACCCATCTTTTCTCCCACTCCCATCAGTAAGCGATGAGACAGAGCACCACTTGGCACGGCCCATGTGCTCCCTGATCTGAGAGATACATCTTGTACCCCTCCACCAGCTCTTCCTGCCTTGGCTTGCCTTTCATCTGATTCTTCCCAGTATCTGTCTGTTCGCTCTCCAGCTTAATTTCCTGGTGCCAGCTTCCCTGTCCTGGTGTCAGACACGGAGTTTCAGGCTCAGCGACTCCTCCGATCACACAGGGCCAAGCCTTGAACAACAATTTGTTGTTTTTATCTTCTCTTCTACGCACATCAGCTCTTGGCCCGCATATTCATTGACTTTAATCTTTCCATTTGAATAATCCTTATTCAGACTATGTTTGTCAATTTGTCTTTGTTGGGTCCTAGATGAGGAGCCCTTATGGGTGGATCCTATCCCGCCAATAGAGAGCAGGCTTCCGAAGGTGGGGGCCAGCCCTGCTGCACTGACTAACATGGGTGTGCGGCAGGTGCGGACTGGGCTGGTCCTATGAGATGTGTAGCACGGAGCACTCGGTTTTCCTTCACTAAGCTCTGATGCAGCCTGATTGAAGTGATAAAGTGTAAGCACACACTTTCACTTAACATGTTCAGTGGATCAGATCTGTGTTAAAGCTGTCTTCTCCAGATCCCCTCTAAGAATAGGTGCTCCCTGAGTGGAGATTAGTCCTTAATAATCTTCGTATCTCCTACAAATATCTAGCACAGTACCGGGAAGGTGCTCTATAAGCCATGGCGGAGTGAGTGAAAGAACCAACACTGGTGAACAAAACCCTGTGCTCTATGGTCAGAGACTAAATACTATAAAATGTGCAAGAAGCATTCAGAAGGCCTCATGGAGAAGGTGGGATCCATCCTAGGGCATCACGGAGTCGTTCATTTAACTGTACCCTCGAGAATACTCCCTGGGGGTGCCCTGGCAAAATGTCTTGCAAAAGATGAGGTGGTCTTGGAAGAGCCTTTTGATATCTGGAACTTTCTTGCCCATGATCCTAATTTGACTTCCTCGCAAGGCTGTCGGGGGAAAAAACATGAAATCAGGGACCTTGTACAAATTACTTAACTTCTTTGAACTTTATTTTTCTTTCCTGTAAAATTAGCATGGTAAGGCTGACCTCCTAAGAGATTGGGAGGATTTAAATGAAATGAGGTACATAATGTGGTGTGTATGTAGTGAGGCCAAATGTCCAACCCTTCTGTCCTTGGGTAAGTGCCTCGAGGCCTGTGCTGTGGTCTCCACTGACCCTGCAAAAGCGTTGTAACCCCGGCCTGACCTACTTGTAGGTTGCTCAGGGAGAGGAGCTGAGAAGTGACAGGAAAAAGGTTTCATGTGTAGTTCATGAGTTAAGAGAATATTACTTAAGTGTGGGTTTGATGGAAAACATTATGTGAAGTTGGTTCAGATCTTTCCAGAGGTCTGCCAGCAACCTCAGAAGTGGAGCCTTATTGAAAACAGCTGGGAGGCAGTTGGCGTCCAGCCTCTGCTTTTCCATGCCCCAGAGCTGTCTCACTCTGTGGATGGAGCCCAGCCCCAGGACCCTGCCAAGGCCCTGGCGGCCTCAGCTGCGGACTAGGGGTGACTCTGCCTCGTTCCAGACTCAGCTCAAAGATCGAAACCAGTTAAACCTGAGAGAGGATTTGGCCAGGACTGCCAGTTGGTATTTCTTTCAGGGCTTGGAGTTAACCACTGACTTCAGTCCTTGCAGGATGAGTTAACCAAAGCAAAGTTCTCTGGGCAAGGGTGTGGGCTGCCTGCTGGGCAAGTGATGATGGACGCCATTGTCCTTTGAAGTCCTTTCAACAGCCCTGCTCCACACCAGCTAGGAAATGAGGACACTGTTCAAAGCACCCACTCAGAAACCTTACCACCCCTGCTGCAAAGGACCTTCCAGGAGCAAGCTGCTAACTGCCAAGTGACCACAGGCCATGCCTATTTCAGCCAAAAGTTCTTTTTTCTTTTTATTGTATTTATTGATTTTAGAGAGAGAGAGAGGAAGGAGGGGAGAGAGAGAGAGAAAGAGAATTAGATATTTGTTGTTCCATTTATTTATGCATTCATTGGTTGATTCTTGTATGTCCTTTGACTGGGGATTGAACCCATAACCTTGGTGTTTCAAGACGATGCTCTAACCAACTGAGCTACCCAGCCAGGGCACAGCCGAAATTTCTTACAGACAAGTGTGGCGTGCCATTTCCTAAGTCTTCCTTTCTGGGGGGACTTTTACTCACAGCCATTCTCTTTTATTTACTTGCATATAAATGTGCTTGCAGCAAATGTACATAATTTGAACTTCAGTAAGGTAAGTTTTTAAAAAGTGAAATATTTTCATTGTAAAAAAAATAAATTGGAAATATAGAAAGGTATATAAAAGAAAATAATACCACCAACCAGAGATAGTAGCTATTTAATTTTATATGGGTTTCCTTTGAATTTTTTTTTTATAACAGGGAAAATATATATGGTTATTAATATCATATTATGCATATTGAATAACTATAGTTTGTCAGCTGCCATTTTACTCAATAGTTAAATATTTTCTCATGCCTCAAGATTATAATTTTTAATAGTTGAATAGTATTTTATCTTATTGTTTTACCGTAATTATTTTAAATGGACTATGTTTTGGACATTTGGATTTCTAATATTTGATCTTTTACATAAAATAAACTTACAACCATCATCATGGGCATTTTTGATAATTCCAAAGGCAGATCTTAGACTTATTGAATCTTTTTAAGTCTTTTTATACCTATTTCTAAATTGTTAAGATAGCCATTAAGATCAACATTACTATGCTATCTTATAGGTAAGAAAGATGAAAGTTAAATTGTTGCATAAGCAGTGTTTAAGGATTTGTAATCACTACTAGTAGTGATTTACCTATTAAATTAACAAACTTTAATGAACGATACCACATTTTATTTTACATTTGCTTGATTACTTTTAAATTAAACATTTTTATATATTTGTCTACCTCATGAGTTTCTTTTCATATCCTTTATGTCTTTCTTTATGTGCTCCTTTTACTTAGTCATATAAATGTTTTATGTATTAAAATCTTTCACTTTTGTATCTGTATATAATTCAACTATTTCTAGTTTGTTTACCTTTTCATTTTGGTCGTAATTTTGCTTTTGTACAAAATTTAAAATTTAAGTGGTCACATATCTTTATTGTTTCTGTCATTGGTGTCATGCATGGAATCTTAAGATTATATCTGCATTTCTTCTAGTGTTTTTCTTCTTTAACTTTTAACATTTTAATAAAAATGGATGTTTTGGTGTGTAGTTTGAGGTGGGAATTCTAAATATTATTTTCCCCCCAAATTATCTGTACTTACTGAATAATCCATTCTTTTCCCATTTGTTTGAAGTCACTTTTATCATGTACTAATGTCTTATGTATAGGGTTTGTTTTAGGATTTTTTTGGGCTGCTTTATTAATCAGTATGTATATTCTTATATCAGTACCAAAATAGTTTGAATTATTGTAGCTTTTTACCATTGCCATATCTAATAGTATAATCCAATTGATTGCTTTTAATCCAAGGACAGAGTATTCCTTTTTATTTACTCAAGAACTCATGTTTTTCAGAACATTTTTATTATATGGGACCTTCGCACTTTTAAAATTTATTCCTAGATGAAGCATATGTGTGTGTTTGCTTTTTCTAGTTGATAATAGGTACTAGATGTGAAAACAATTTTTGAGTAGTTAGTTTATAAGTGGCTAAAGTCAATATCAGAGGATATGCATGGCCTTTCATGCATTTATTTATTGAACAAAAAATACTAAAAATTAATGAACTAAGCATTCAACTCACAAAATCAGAGAGTAGAACGAGCTAATGGAAAGCAGAAGCAAAATCTTCATATAAAAGCATAAATTAGTTCATTACAATATAGAAAAACAATATTAATGAATAAATTTAAGGACTAGTCTTAAAATAGGAAAACCCAACCAGGCCAATCAAAGAAAACAGAAAATATACTGAAAATTTATAAATGAGACTCTAACCACTAATATGGAGTTGACAAAAATTAGATTTTCATGTTCAACTCTGATAATGCACTTGGAAATCTTGAAAGAAATAGATGTTGTATAAGAAAATAGCAACCTTCAAAATTGACTTAAAAAGAAGCTGAAACCCTGAAAAGTTTAGTGAAAGGAACCGGAAAGGTTGAGGAAATTCCTGCTGAAAATGTGCTGGATCCAGATAGTTTTGTGGGTGAGTTCATCAAACCCTTCAAGGAACAGATCATTCCAAGCTCTTATTTATAGCCCAAAGGTTACTTAAAGTATAAGTGAAATACTTCTTTCATGTTCTTTCTCACTTATGCTTTCAGTTCTGATAAATTCTTAGAAAACTAGGACTGGGCTGGTAGGTACCTCCGAGGGTCTGAAGTCTTGCCTTGACGACATCCAGCCTCACTGTGAACACTTCTGAAGGCGGGGATCTCCCGTGTTACACATGGCCCCTTGGGCTATTCAGCATGGCTATCCTTCCTCGTATGAGCCTAAATCTGCCTCTTCAGATTTTGGACCCATTCATTCCTGTTCTGCCTTCTGGAGCTACACAACACATAGACTCTTTTATACAAGATTTCTTCATATACTTAAGACAGATATGTCCTTCTTTTATTGTGTTTTATTCCAGGCTAAATATACTCACTTCCATCCATTAGTCTTTCTGTGCTTCAGTAGACATCTTTTGATTACCTGTAAGGTGCCAGTTGGGCAGTGGGCATTGTCATCCCCTCAGATCATGAGCCCCTTCATCGACGCCCTGTTAACGTGTGGTATGTGTGCCTGGAAGGGTCCTGTCAGTGGTGGTCAGGCAGAATGGGACCGCCCTCTCCTTGCTCAGACATCATGCTCTCTCTGTTAAAATAGCTTAAGATTGAATAATGTTTCGGAAACTCTTACCCAGCTCCTTTTACACATGAGCTGCCCCCTACTTCGATGTTGTCTAAATGATTTAGAGCCTTCACAGGATTTGTTCTCTCCTAAGTTTCTTTTTATTTGGGCTTTTGTTCTTTTAGAATGTTGATTTAGTTATGACCTCAATACTGATGCCAACTTTAGTTTTCATGAGCAGCCTTGCAGTCTTCATTTAAGTAGTTAATAAAAATGTTAGTGTAAAGGAGAAATATGGAGTCCTGGGACCTACCAGAGAGACCACATCATTAATTTAAAAATACTTATCAAGCACCTACTATGTGCCAAGCTGTGTGCTAGGATTTGGTGACTCACTGGTGAGCCAAACCATTTCAGCCCCTTCCACAGGCAGTTACAGTCTAGTGCTGTGAGACAGGTGAGAGTGACCGTGCATACAGGTGAATTATAAACTTTGATGAGACCCACTGAAGAAAGAATGCAAGGTGCCCTGAGAGCATAGCAGTGTGACCTAGTTTGGGAAATCAAGAGAGGTGTCTGTGAAAATACACTTGAGCTGGGACATAAAGATTGGAGAGGAGAGACATCAGCCAACCCTCCACTCCCTAGTGGCTTTACTAGCCATGCTGGGCATGGAGAGAACTTTAAAATAGGTGTCATGTCTAGTTCCCCCTCTTGAGTAACTCAGAGTCTTGTAGGGAGTTGTGCCAATTGTGTCTGAAATAAATAAAAGTATAACTGTTACTGGTATAGAAATTCTCATCTCAGATTATTGTGAGCCATTCTGATTTAGAATATTCTCATTTTTTCCAGTAAAGTCATCCAAATACCCTTGGAGTTCCAATATTTTAATGTTGAGACTTATAACACCAACTCCTTCTTGCACCTGGAGGCTGCCCATAAATCTCTTGTTAGATAATGTGTCCTGATTTTTTTTTTATGGAACATATGGTCACTGGGCTTGCTGTAGGGCAGAAAGAAATATGAAAGGTGATGTAATGGTGATTAGTTGCCTCAGATTTTCTGGGACAGGCCTGATTTTAAACAGTCTGCACTGTGATCAGATAAATGTCTACTGGTTTTAAAAAATGTGGTCACGTTAGACAATCGTGTGAAGGTACGAGAAATCAGAGGGGGCTGAATAATTGGGGAGACTCACTAGAGGGGGAGTGAGTAGCCCTGGAGGAGCGGGCAGAGAGGGGAAGGGTGTAGCTTCTCAGAATTGCTCCTTGCTTGGTTCCACTAGCATTGCACATTTCTAGGGTATCTATCTTGTTCACCTAACACTGTATGGTGAACATTTAAAAGAAGGACATTAGGAGAAAATTCTGAGGCATGACACAGCCTATGGACTAATAGAAATAGAACTATAATGATCTTTTGCAGCAGGGAGATAAGTGAGAATTGGCTGTATTGGCATTTAGCCCTAGTTTTAGGATTTTTTTTTTTAACTTTATTTATAAACTAGAGGCCCAATGCACGAAATTTGTGCAAGAGAAGGCCTTCCTTGCCCCGGCTGCTGGCACCGGCTTCCCTCTGGCACCGGGGACCCGGGCTTCCCTCGAAGCCCTGGCTTCATCTGGAAGGTCATCCGGAAGGATGTCCAGTCTAATTAGCATATTGCGCTTTTATTATTATAGATACTCCCTACTTAGGGATGGAGCTCTCTCCCCAGTACCTAATCTGCAAGTCTGCTTAGAAACTAGGCCCTCCTGTAGCCAGGGGTCAGGACCCGCAGTGGCCTGAGCCCTGAGTGGTGGTAGGGGTCTTTATCAGAGAGAAGGCCCGGGTGAGTCATATGGGTCAGTGTTCCCCTTGTTCCATGGGTCTCCCCTCATATGACTCAGCTGGACAGCAAAATCAATTCAAAAGAAACGAAGGGCCAAGCAGCTTTAGCTTTTCCCACTTTGAAGAACACCCACCTTGCTAATGGGACCCAGGTCCTGGACCCAGCTGTGAGGCTTCTAAGACAGAAAACGGCTTTGAAATAAAAACTGCTCTCACACTACTGCTGAGGAGAAGGGCTGTTGGGCCCCAGGCTTACCCATTCCTTCTGCACCACAAACTGGCCTGGCTCCCCTTGGCTTCAGGGACAGGAAGCCCCTGACCTGCTCAGGCTGTGGCAGCACCAGTGTCAGTGAAGTGGCTGCAGTGGGAAGTCGCTGAGCGGCAGGGAGTGTGAGCAGCATTCCCAGTCTAGGGGCTCCCGGAGAAGGTGAGTAATGGCCGTAGATGTTAAGCTTTTCTAGGCTGTCATGTTCCCTCTAAGGTCATAGCAAGTTTACAGATCCTTCTAGTCCCACAGAGTACAAACCAGGCCACTTCCCAGGAGCCGCCAGGGCCTCTCCCAGCAGCCTGCTCTCCTGAAGGCAGCCCACAGGCGCCATTCTTCACGAGGAATAGCTTCTCCCTGCCACTTTCTGACACTCCCAGGGGACTGACACCCACAGCTCTTACCTCTCCCCCACCCCTCAGGCCTGGAGGAGACTGAGGCTGACTTGCTTAATTCAGTAAAGGCCCTCTGTAGGGAGACCGGGCGCCTGCCAGCACCTCCCCTCATTGTTCAGTAGCTCAGGCTGCACCTGGAGTTCTCTGAGCCGGTGTGGGCCGAGCAGTCACCACAAGGAGGCAGAGGCCGAGCCCCGCCCACAGCTCCTCAGACCAGATCGGGAACCAGAGCTTTTGTCTAACAGGGGAGGGGCACTTATTTCATTTCTTATAGTTGTGTGTGTCTAGAAAAGGAGTGCAGATGCCCAGGCTCTCTGCAGGCTGCCTGATTAGGAGGTGGGAGAAGGGCTCTCTGGGCTGCAGAGCTCCCAACACGAGAAACCCTCAAGCTTCTCTTGTAACAATCTGGGAAACTGGCTGGTTTTGAATCCCCCTCTACCAGCCAGGGTTGGTCAGGCTGAAGCAGTCTCCACTAAGCCTGCATGCACAGCTTTTGGGAGTGGGGGCACCCCAGCCTTCCAGTCAGTGACTGCAGCTGCCATTTGTAGGTCCGGGCCCCTTGGGTCTGAAGATGCTCTGTGCCAACCCAGCTGTGCCCCAGCCCCTGTGGGTCCCTGAGGATCACATAGTTGAAAGGGACATTGGCAGGAAGGGGAAAGGAAAGTTTGAGTTTTGTTTTTACTAAATAACTGGGCAGCTTTTCCCTCCATTTTTCCAGATGCTTCTTCAGAAAATAAATTTCAATGGCTTAGACTGGAATGTTTAAATCTGCTTTAAATGTGTGTTTTACACTAGGACTCAAACCCCTTTGGCACGCCCCTTCCCTTAACATGCCACCAACAAACACCCAGAGAAGCACCAAGCAAAGGCTTGCTCACAATAGGACCTTATTCAAGAGTCATTGCCATTTACTCCTTCTGTCTTTCCTGTGTCTGGAGCCCTTCCCTAAAATTCCCCAACAATAGCTTGTGCAAGAACTGCACTGCATGGAATAAAATTGGCAGGAGCTGTAAATCAGGCAGAAGTGACTGAAGAGACCAGCTCTGGTTAGCCTGGAGCTGTCTGTGGAGAAAGACTGGGGGGAAGCGGGGGGGCAGCTTGAGAGGGAGCCCCCGGGCTCCTCCTGGCTGTGCTTGCACTGCCCTGGCCTGGAACCCTTCTGGGCCTACCTCTCCTGGAGCCCATCTCAGTGTGGGGTCCCTGAGCCGCTGACATGAGGTCAGCAACCATCTCTTGTCTAGTCAAACTTGAATGGCTGGTTCCTATGAACCCAGTGCTCTCAGTCAGGCCACCCCAGCTCCCTGGGGCAGAGCACTATAGTGGGAAGTGGCCTGGGATTCCTGCTAAACGCTAAACAACAGCCCACCGAGCTTCTCCCCACCCTCCCCTGTGCTCCCGCAGCATTGACTGGACATGCTCTGGTTGGTGGCATAACCCTCTCATCCAACAGCCTGGGAGCCACTCTGGGTGGAGACCCTGCTGTCTTCATCCTATCTCCTGGCCCACTGAGGAGCAGCGTGTGGCAGGAGTGCAGTGGGCAAGGACAGAGTGGGAGAGAGCAGGGCCAGGTTTCAGAGGGCCTTGTGAGCCATGCTAATTGGATTTTATTATTAGTGCATAAAATTGGAAATTTTTTATATCGAAGTGACTTTGATCTGATTTATATTTTTTCAGACTTCTTTTTCTTCATTTTAATACTTAACATAAGGCTATTGTATTAAAGGCAATGTAGTATTTGGCAAAGGGTAAACATACAGATGATTGAGGCAAAACAGCATTCAAAAATAGAGCCAAAAATAGAACCACACATATATGGTTCATTAATTATTTTATTGTGGCAAATATATACATAGCATAAAACTGACCATTTTAACAATGTTTAAGTACACAGTTCAGTGGTATTAGGTACATTTACATTGTTGTACAATTATCACCACCACCATCCATTTCTCAAGCTTTTTTCATCTTATAAAACTGAAACTCTGTACCCATTAAACAACAACTCCCCCTTTCAACCCTCCTCCCAGCCCCTGGCAACCACCATTCTATTTTTTGTCTCATGAATTTGACTACTCTAGGTGGCTCATGCAAGTGGAATCATATAGCATTTGTTCTTTTGTGATTGGCTTATTTCATTCATCATGATGTCTTCAAGGTTCATTTATGTTGTAGCATGTATCAGAATTCCCTTCTTTTTTAAGGTTGAATAATATTCTATTGTATGCATATATCACATTTTGTTTGCCCATTCATTATGGATGGACACTTGGGTCATTTCCCCTTTTGGCTATTGTGACTAATGCTGCTATGGAGATTGGTGCACAAATACCTCTTTGAGCCTCCAGTTTCAATTCTTTGAGATATTTACATAGAGGTAAAAATTGCTGGATCATATGGTAATTTTGAGGAAACATGATACCGTTTTCCATAGCAGCTGCACCATTTCACATTCTCACCAGCAATGCACAGAGAGTCCAGTTTCTTCATCCTTGCCAACATGTTATTATCTGAGTTTTTAAAAAATCATAAGCATCCTTAAAATGAGTTTTTATAAAAAACTTATAAACCCAAGGGGCAGATAGAATGGGAGGGAGACAACAGCAGATAAGAGATGTCAGCAGATTGATGAATGATGGAAAGCTGATAGATGATTGGCTGATTTGGGTTTCAGCATTCTGCATTGTGCTATGCCTGTGGTTAGGGGAGTGGGCAACAAGAAAAAGTAAGCCTGCTTGTGCCAGAGAATTCCTGAAAAGGCTGAGGAATTAGAGACATCAAGTCCTTTCAAAGCCTGGGTTATGGAGTGAAGCTGAAAACTGGAGGATTGGTGAAAGGGTATGTCATAAGGAGCAGTTAGACCCAGGTCCCCATCCACACTCCCTCCATGTGCCAAACCACACTGTTCCTCCCCCTGCTCCAAAGGATTGAAGCTTCTCTGTGAAGACACTAAACCTGACCATCTCTCAACTCCTGGACACAAGGCACAGCTATAGGCAGGGGTGAGGTGTTCCACTCAAAATGGAGAAGGGCTAAGTGAAAGGCAGCATTTTGAAATAAGACCCCTCATGGCCTTTCCTCAGGCTTAATTACTGTGTCACCACCACCAGAACAGGAAATTGGGAGAGTACAGTTTCTTCATGGAAACTGATCATCTCAAGGAAGGAGATCCGTAGATACCAACAATTGAGGGGTTTTACCCATTTATTCTACTGGAGGTCTGACAAGTTGACAAGCCCCCACTTGTGTGCATGGAATTTTTAATGTCTTTATTCACATACTAGAGGCCCGGTGCACGAATTCGTGCATGGGTGGGGTCCCTTGCCCAGTCCCAATAGGGGCCGATCGGGGCCAGCTGGCCAGGGGGAGGGACCAAGGGAGGTTGACTGGCCATGGAAGTGCACTGACCACCAGGGGACAGCTCCTGCTTTGAGCATCTGCCTCCTCCCTAGTGGTCAGTGCATGTCATAGTGATCGGTCTACCAGTTGCTTAGGATTTTATATATATAGAAATGAAAAATCAGTGAAGGATCATCAGATGTCTGAGGGAAGCCTCTGTTATGAAATAGACAAAAAGAACCAAAAAAGGAACTAAGTAGACCAGAAGAATACAGAAAATGGAAAACTTCAAAGAAATTACCTCAGAGGTTAGATGTTGCTTCCATTAAACAAAAAGAGGAGATTATTCAAAAACAGTTTTGAAAAACTGAAAAAGAAAGGATTTTTTGAAGTTCATGATAGCCAAAATAATAACTTTAACTTCAAAAGACTGGTTGGAAGATAAAATCAAGGCACTCTCCCTGAAAGAACAAGAAGATGGAGATGGAGAAGAAATGTAGAGGTCACTCTAGTGGGGCTAATATCCAACTCATAGGGGTTCTACAAAGGGAACATAGTACAAAACAGTGGAGAAAAAATTGTCAAAACACAAAAACTCTTTAAAATGGAAAGATGTGCAATGCCAATAAAGAAAAGACCTATTTCCAAGGGTCCAACACAATGAGTGAACACAGACCCACACCAAGGCAAATCATCATGAAATTTTAGATTGACAGGAAGGAAGAGAAGATTCTAAAAGTTTGAAAGGAAAACACACACACACACACACACACACACACACACACACACACACACACACACCCCAGTGCAGAGGGCAAGGATCAGCATGGCATTATACCTCTCAACAGCAACATTGGAGTGCTTCAAATGTCATGAAGTAATGCCTGCAAAATTCTGAAGATACAAAGATTTTTCCATCTATAATTCCATTCTTAGACAAACTGTAAGTTGGGTATGTAGGTAGGATATGGACACTTTCAGAAAATCCAGATTTTAAAATTTTAGGCTTCTATTCATTCATTCTTAAGAAACCACTGGAGGAGCTGTTCAACCAAAATGGTGGCACACACCAAGAAATCCCTGAGAGGATGATGAAAGAAAGTTCCTGCATCTAGCCTAGGAAGCAGAAAGCATCCAGTTTCGAGTGGAGAAGGATAATAGAATGCTTCAGGGATACTCCAAAGGGGAAAAATATAGAGCCACTGATGAATTCATTATCTGATGCATTTGACCATTTCTGTGAATTTGATAGTTCTCTTAAGAAGTTGGGGGTTCTTTAAGCAAACCAAAAGAATGACCGTTATTAACTTCATGAATAATGAAAAGTTCAAGAAATGTAATTGTTATATACTATGCAGCTTGGCAGTGAGCATAGTTTAAGTGAAGCAAATACTAACACATTGACATAAAAATTATGATGTAATTATTGGGGATAGCTGAAGGGTGTATGTGGAGGGAGATTTGAGAGCTAAATCTCATACATAATCTATGCAGAGAGTTAAGAAATAATGTGTAAAATTTTAAAGAATAAAACAGTAGTTGTAAAGGGCTCTTGTTTAGAAATATGGAAGAAAATACCAGAGGAAATGGCTAAAAACAGAAAGAGTTGAAGATGGTGGCCTCAAGGAAGTAGAAGTTTGGGGGGCAGGGGGAGGCACGGATGAGTGGAACAGAGTCCTGTTTTTGTTGTTGTTGTTGTTGTTGTTGTTGTTGTTGTTGTTGTTATGACTTACAGTACCAGTTGACCATATATATGTATGGTCTTAGTGAGAATAAACACAATTAATGAAATCATGTTTATTGTGCTTTTCAGCTTGGCAGACAGACATGGATTCTCCATGCAGATCAGGATGCCTTTGGGCACCTAGGGTTTGGGGAAATCATTCTGCCATAAAGCAGCAAACTCACATGGCTGCTTTCTTCCCTTGTGCCAGAATCCCAGAGATGCTCAGGCAGCAGGAAGGGCCCTACTTCCAAAGCCCCACCTGCTCACACCCCTTCCCTTGCAGCCTGCCACCTGGGAGAATCCAAGCAGAATGCACATTTGTGTGGGGATGTGCATGTGGAGCAGGTGTTGGGTCAGAGGGCAGCTTGGAAAGACCAAAAATCAGAATTTAAGACAAGGGAACCAAGTCGAGATGTTCTTGGATTGTTGAGACCCTTGGGTTACTTTTGCCCACCTCTGCTTTTAAACAGAATTACTTTATATCCTCAGAGAGTCCTCATAGGACAGGACCTTCCCAGTACAACCTGTGACCAGTTTCCGTCTTTTTGCATCTGGGCTCTGCTGTTGGAGGGGTAGGAGGCATTGCCAAATGGTCTGTGTGTTGTTTGGGGAGGAGCCCTCTGCTCCATCCCTTCTGTCAGTGAGGTATGCCTCTCTCTCTCTCCAGGTCCAGCCATGACTGGCCAGGAACTCCAGATTTATTGCCCCAGATTGATTTCCTTCCCAGCACTCACTCATGCCCTTGAAATTCCATGGCTGCATTAGTCAGTGAGGCAGAAATCAAGGGGATGGTAGAGACTCAAAGGTGCACATCATGAGACTCAAAGGTGCACATGATGTTACAGGACTGGAATGATGGGACAGTCAAAACTACAGACTGGATATTTGTTTAAAGTGGGCTTTGTGATGTTGCATAAAAACAATACTTACTTTTCTAAGGGGGTTTACTCTTTAAATAAAAATAATAAGCCAGTTCAGCTAAAGCAGAAGTTGTTCTCAAAATGTTCAGTTTTTATGGAAGAGTGTGATGCCTTGAAGTTGCCTGTTTGAATGTGAGTTGTGTAAGGGGCGGCTCAGCAAGCCCAGAAGTTCACAAGTGCTGGTATTTCTTAGGGCACAAACAGTTTCACGCTGTTAACAAAGCTGGAAGCTGAGTGGATTCTGGGGGACGTGATTTTAAAGAGTTACTTATTCTGAAGAAAAAAGGAGATGGGTCTAACCTTTAGAATGTATTAATGGGCTATTGTACTTGTGCTATTTCATTTGATAATAAACTTTTCCATGGAAGTAAATACTGGTATCATCCCATCTTATAGGTATGTAAACTGAGGGCCAGATAAGTTAACTTGCCTGAGATCAGGCAACAAGTGATCAGTGCAGCCAGGACCCACACACCAGTCTGATTCCAGATACCATATACCTTCCTGCATTAGTCAGAACTCTTGTTTGCAAGTGAGAAAAGCCAACTTCCTCCGGGGTAAGCAATAGAGATGTAGTGCCTCCTACAACTGAGGGGATCTGGATTCCGCCACAGCTGTCAGGCAGTGCCTCCATCTCTTTTCTTCACTGTGTATGTGACGTCTTACCTTGTAGATGGCTTCCTCTTCTGGGGTGAGAGCAAGATAATGGGGGGATGGGAGAAGATGGCTGCAGACAGCTTCAGGCTTGTGTCTTTCCAGCTTGGGATCCCCGTGAAAATAGATAATTTGGCCTCCCTTTGTTCTAATTTAAAATGTCAAGGAAGAGCGCTGATTGGCCGCCTTGGATCATATGCTCATTTTTGAAGTTCAAGTACTTTGGTCAGAAGGCAGCTGACCTAATCACACCCCACCAGTCTCACCGGAGGTGTATAGGGGGAAGGAGCTGTTCCTCAAAGGAGGGGTGTGTCACTTACATGGGGAAAGGCCGGCAGAAGATTCTTAAGGAATTAAAAAGAAAACACAAGCCACAGCACTAATTTGTTAAGCCTCTATGATGCCACTAATTTGTTAAACCTCTATGATGCCTCTTCTTAATATCTTTAATATTACTATTTTAATACATTTGAGAGAATATCTCAACTTGGTAGTCGAAACTGGAGAGCGTGCTCCGGGGCCAGCCTTCCCAGCTGCAGATGCTGTGTCCTTAGAAGCCTTCTCAAGAGGGAATAAAGCCAGACCCCAGGACTTTGTGTAGAGAGGTTCCTGGTGAGGCAGGAATCCCACAGCCTTCCCACAGGAACTGGGGGTTCACACAGAGGGACACTAGTTTTTATAGGAAAACTATGAATTTAAGAAAATGTCAATGTGAGAGGTTCCCCATTACACATACAATTCTGTTACTTTGTTGAACTGCTTCAAAGGCTTTTAGGTGCTTATATCATTAAAAAGGAATAAAAAAGTTCCATGCATTGATAATCCTAATCTAGATAAAAGGAAATAGATCTTTTTTGTTTTTGAAAGATTCAAAAGAGCCTGAGGTATAACCCAAGGCCACCCAGCCAGAATCTGCCATGTGCTCTCAGTGGGAGAAACCAGAAATTCCCAGACTTGCAGATGTCGGGGTGTGGGGGTATCTGTGTCTTGGGCCATAGGAAAAGGAAACTTGCCCTAGAAAGTGAGTGGCCAATCACAGAGATTTTCAGCATCTGCCCCTGAAGACCCACGTGGCATTTGCTAGGCTAGTTTGAGGAATGGCTCTCGACATCCTGAATGTATTTTTTATGGAACCACTTTTGTCCTCACTGTTTCACAAGTTGGACTAGGAACAGGCAGCATCCAGCATTTTAAGCCTCTCACTAATTGCTGTTTTTAGCTGGTATGATCTCTTCCTGATGGATTCTGTGGGTTCAGTTAAGGCTTTTGACAGTTGGCAACGGGATTATTCAAAGCCTTAATTAAGTTGCTGCCTGTCCAATGGGCGGTGTGCCAGTTGCTGACACAGACACAGACCCTAAGCTTGGTCATGTCATGCCCACGGCTCACCCTTCACTCTTCACTCTCCTACTGTACCCATGATGTAAGTTTTATAGGCATTTTTTTGTGATCTAATTTGTTGGGGGCTGTTAGTGTTTTCATTCTTCTTTCTGTGCCTCCACGGCTATTTATTATTCGGATGAGCTTATACTCAGAGATGGGGCTGATGGTTCTTTTTCAACTCATTCCTCAGCACAATTGGGTTTATTTCCTTTATTTTTCTATTTTAAATCAGCAGCTCTGTTCTAGTCATTCATCATAGGGTTTATTTATTATAGACGAAGCCGCCTTGAAACAGGGGAAGAAGTTCAGAGGAATGTGCTACAGGCAGCTATAAGCATGTGGACAGTCATGTGGCAGCATCAGCTTTGTCTAGCTTGGGGGCACATTTGTCCAACAGGTTTCCTTAATGTCCCATCCTCCAGGCTCAGCCTTTCCCAGCATCGATTCAAGTGCTCAGCAAGATTCAAATAAATACTTACTGGTACCCCTCCTTAAGTCTGTTCCTGGCCCTAAGGATTCCTCAGCTCACTGCTGACGTCGTCTTTGTGTAGCTTCCCAGCTCCCCAGCGTCCTGGTGGGCAGCCTGTCTCACCCCGGCCTCAGCTCTGCTTTCTCTCCTTTTGGTCTCCCTCCATCCCGACGTGGGCAGAGCCTCAGTTGCACCTCCTGCCCAGCTGTGCACTGCAGCTGTGCTGGCTTGCAGTGTGCACACAGGGGCAGGCCCACCCAGGAACAAACGACATGTAGGAGATGATCAAAACCAGCAAAATCACCCCCTTCCGCCCCTCATCAGTCTTAGACGACAGCAGGCATGTTGCTCTGGGTCTTGCAGGGGTTGTGGAGACAGAGAACCTGCCACTGCTCTGGGCCCAGGCTCTGGTAGCCTGTCCTGGCAACTTGGAATTGGCTGAAAGCCCTTTACACATGTCAGAGGAATATCAAGAGGCTTCGTGCCCTTAAGAACGTTTCCCTTTTCATCATTAAGTGAATCTCAAGACAGCACCAGGTCCTGAATAACTGTCCCTCAAGTACAACAGGTAGGTGTCAGGTAGCAGCAGCTGCCCGCCTGCCTCCCAGCTTTCTCCTCACCATCCACCACACACACAATGAGCCCCATTCCTTTTAAAGGCCTTCTGAGGCCATAAAGGTTTTTGAGGACATTTTATAGAGCTGGAGCACAGTTTTACTATTTTAAATTATTATAGGGGTTATGGTTACAATATCTTTATTTTTATGACAAGTTGTCGGGATGCCCTTGATTTATTTGATCCTGGGCTTTTGTTCAAGAACACAACCTCCAATTAAATGTGGTTATTGTGGCAAAAACATGATTCTTCTTAAAATGACCCTCTTTGGGGCCGTTTCCAAAAACTCATTATGGTGAAAAGTCAGGGCTGCCTATTCACGTTCCTGAGCATTTCTCCTTGCGGTCACTTGGTTTTCCCCTCCGGAGGAGTAGAGGGGACTGAGGCTGTGGGCTGGACTCAGAGGGGACTGGAGGGAGAGGAAAGAATCTTCCAGTAGAAGCTAAGTGGGTCACTGTTTAGACCCACACTCCTTCAGACATGGGAGGGGCCGTAGCCTGAAGCAGTAGGAAGCCACGCTCAGCCCCTGGACCCAGGCCTGGCCCCTCTCTGTACCACACTGACGCCCTTAGGGGTGTCTGGGGCATGCGCATAGCATCAACCCTGTCTATCTTAGGCCCTGTGGGTATTTCTGCTGTAACAAATACCATAGACTGGGTGGCTTAAACAACAGACATTTATTTCTCACGGTTCTGGAGGCTGGGAGGTCTAAGATCAGGACACCAGCAGATTCAGTGTCTGGTGAGGTCCCACTTCCTGGTTCATTGATGGTTGTCTCCTGGCTGTGTCCTCACACGGTAAAAGGGGTAAGGGAGCTTTTTAGGATCCCTTTTATAAGGGCACTAATCCAGTTCATGAAGGCTCCACCCTCAGGTTCTAATCACCTCCTGGAAGTCTCATCCTAATACCTCCCAATACCATCACATTGGGGCTTAGGTTTCAACACATGAATTTTGGAGGAACCCAAACATTCAGTCTATAGCACCGTCCTGTTTCTACTAGCAAATAGCCCAAGACTTGCTTGTGGCATGGCCATATCTTTTGTGAACCCTTTGCTTTTTCCCAAAGCGGGAGCAGAGATTGCTTTAACCCGGATGAGATTTAGGGTCTGTTGGAGATAAACACTTATCCATGCTTTGGATTCTATAATATTTTTCTCACCAAAAACATGAATTTACAACAAGGCACAGAGAGACAACCACTCAGCTTGGAGACCAAAATCATTGTCCTGATCTGCCACTTAATCTGCCGTGTGAGATCACTGGTGAGTCATCCACTTCTCCGGGCCTCTTTCCTCAGCTCTCCGGGCTAACAGTGTGAAGGGCATTGTGTGCTGTCACAGGTCCTGTGGTGCTCCACCCAGACCCCTTCACCAGGCGGGTACACCCATTTCCAGCTGCTGTGATTGTTGGATAGGGGTTTGCAGTTAGGGTTCCCTCAATCCCTACTTCAGGTTCTGCTTTTGGGGAGCCCAATCCCAGACACCTTCCTCATGGTGTTCCAAGAATCCAGTAAGATGCTGTATGTGGAGGCCCTCTGAAAACTGAAGTATCAGTGGGGTAGTAGTGTGGTCTTGGGCCAGGCTGTAAAAATACCAGCTGCGGCTTCTTGGCCGAAGGCCTGTGATGAAGGCAGATAAAGCGCCCAGGGAGGGCAGGGCTGTTGTCATGCACCCCAAGGATGTGAGCGCAGGCTTCTCTCCCTCCCCCACCTAGGAGCCCCGGAGAGTGGGCAGACAATAAAAATGGGTTTCCTTAAAGCGGAATAATGTTTGCGTCATGTTAAGTAGTGGTTGAACACGTTTTTCCCCATATCGGGAGGAAAAGAACTGGAGCTGCAAATCATTCAGACGTTGGAATAGAGCAAGGTCACCGAAATCCCTGCCTTTGCTTTGGATGCAGAGTGAACAAAAGTCCCATTGCACACTACAGCTTTCTAAGAGGTGCCAGTTTCAGCATATTTAAAAATCCCTAAATATTTATTTTAACAGGACATTTCAGGGGTGTGTGTGTGTGTGTGTGTGTGTGTGTGTGTGTGTGAGTGAAATGAGAGGAAAATTGAAAGGGAAAGAGGGAGCTGTGGCCCTGAGGTCTAGAACACGCAGTGTCCCCAGTTAATCATTGATGTCCCAGGCACCGATGGGCCACCAGAGCCGGCACGGCTGCAGGGGGTCAGCGTACCTGCTAATGGAATGCTAGGACGCCTCTGGTGCAGTTAATGATTTCTCTGTGCCCAGCTGCAGTGCTCTCCTTTCTCTGAAGCTCACAGAAGGCCGGTGATCCTCTTCTGGATTAGGCTGGCCCTGCCTATTGGGGTGGAGGAGAAGATAATGATGATTTGCAAATTCACTACATGACCAGACTCCCCAAGGGTTTCCTTCCATAGGGAAGGGTTTCTTTTCCTTCGTTGTTTCTGGAAAATATGCTTTAACAGGAGAGCTGTGCTGTAACAGAATAACTGTTGCCTAATATTCCTTTGTGTGAACCTTTGTGCCAAGAGAGTGCCACAGGATGACACCCTAGTATATGGGCACATGACATTTGTCATCTTCAAACGTGCATAAAGTTTATTTGAGCAGAGTTTTTATTCCCATTGCTAGATTTAAGTACTTTGAGGGCCTCCACACATTACGAATGTTTATGCTATACATTCATTATGTAGTCACACTAATATAAAAGGAACACATTTTCATTTAAATTGGTTTTTTGTTTTGTTTTGTTTGTTTTATTTTACCTGCCAGCGACCCTTTTAACAGCGAGCAACACGGGGAAAATTACTTTTCTATTTTACAAAATTCAGGTGTGTTTGCAGAAATATCAGAGAATAATAGTTAACTAAAAGAAAAAGAGGAGAGACCCAGAGACAACTATTGTTTCATATTATAATAGACTAGAGGCCCAGTGCACGAATTTGTGCATGGGTGGGGTCCCTCAGCCTGGCCAGCTGGCCCCCCCATCCCCCCATTAGGGCCAATCGGGGGGCTGGTCAGGAGAAGGGGTCAAGGTGGGTTGGCTGTGGGAGTGCGGGCAGCTCCTGTGTTGAGCATCTGCCCCCTGGTGGTCAGTGCTCATCATAGCAACTGGTTGACTAGTCGACCGGTCGTTCTAGTCGTTAGGTCCTAAAGGTCACTTGGGCTTTTACATATAGGGAGAATTGATGTGGTCCTGGCAGCCTGAGATGGGACACAGTACCTTGGTGAGGCTGCAGTGGCTTCCCACATCCCTGCCTGCCTCTGGGGGAAGGGATTTCAGAATAACCATTCCCTCACAGGAAGTCAGTCTCCGTCATGAGTATTACACAGATTTTTTTAAAAAAATTTTTTTATTGATTTCAGAAAGGAAAGGAGAGGGAGAAAGATATAAAAACATCAATGATGAGAGAGAGTTATTGATCGGCTGCTTCCTACATGCCCCACACTGGGGATCAAGCCCGCAACCCCGGGCATCCGCCTTGACCGGGAATCGAACCGTGACCTCTGGTTCATAGGTCGACGCTCTATCACTGAGCTATGCCAGCCAGGCTATAGTATAGATTTTGATAGGAAAGAGATGTTTGTTTGTTTCCAAAAATCACAAATAAGATGGGTAATAATGATTTGGAGAGTTGTTTTTTTGTTTTTCACTGAAGCCTGACTACCGATTAGTAAGGATGAGAGGCAGGCCTTGTGAGATTCATAAATGGCACAGAAGGGTGATCATTTACTTTGGGGACATTACCTGTGATTCCAGGCCTCCTTTCCTAAGAAGATATCTACATCCTGGTGACTGAGAAATGAGTATCAGGATGATTTGGGGGCTGGACACCTGGGAAGGGCAGCAAGCACAGCCCAAAGACGACTGCTGCTGCTTTTCACAGTCTTTCTTCCTCAACTGCTTTGGGAATTAACTATGTTAGGATGCCCAGCATGTATGCACACACCACCTCCCCCCTTTCTCCCACATGCTGACAGAGCACCCCCTCTGACCTTACTGGGGGGTGTGGGGAGGATTATTCTATAGGTCACCGAGGACTTTCATGGTGAATGCAATTTGGGGTCATCAGTGAATTCTGGTTTTGCTTCACCCGCATTCATTCTCTCTTTTCTTGGCGTGGATCCATAAGTAAAAGCCATTGCTACCATGTTTTGTAATTCAAACGTTGTCTTTCTCAAGAGGTTTCTGTGATGTCTTCTGTGCATTTCCAGTGCTAAAATCCCCCAGTTCTGGGTCCCAAGCTGTGTATCCATGGGCCAGTTTGAGCCTTGCTCCTCCAAAGATTAGTCCATTCTGAAGGGCCTGCTGAGTTTCAGGGGTTTGAGGGCCCTTGGGGAACTTTCTTTGAAACTCAAAGTGATTTCTTTCCTTGAAATTTACCTCTGTCTACATTTCCCTCTCTTTGGGGAAATATCCTCTGAACCAGCGGTCGCCAACCTTTTGGACCTCATGGCCCACCAGTGGTCTGCGAACCACCGATTGTCGACTGCTGCTCCAAAGGCTTCCTTAAACCAGCAGTCACCAACCTTTCAGACCTCACGGACTACCAGTGGTCCGCGGACCACCGGTTGGTGACCGCTGCTCTGAACAAGTCACTCTTGAGGCTCAGGTGCATCAAGTACTTAGAGAAGTGCTTACTTAACATACTTAGCCCTCAACAGAGGTTAGGTGTTTACTGTTATTAGAGAAAGACTGAGCAGTCTAGAGCAGCACTGCCCAATAGAAACCCCATGCAGTGCATTTACTAGTATGTCATAGTAACTTTTCTAGTAGCCACGTTAAGAAGTAAAGAGAAACAGGAGGAATTAAATACTTTTAAAGATTTTTTTCATTGATTTTTAGAGAGAGGAAGGGAGAGGGAGAGAGAGAGAGAGAAACATCGATGTGAGAGGGAAACATTGATCAGCTGCCTCCTCCATGCCCCCTACCAGGGATGGAACCTGCAACCTCGACATATGCCCTGACTGGGAATCAAACCTGCAACCTTTAGGTGCACGGGACTATGCCTAACCAAATGAGCCACACTGGCTAGGGCAGGTGAAATTAATTTTGACAATATATGTTATTTAATCCAACATGTCAAAAATATTATCTTTTCAACATGTAATCAGTATTTTTAAATTATTCAGATATTTTACATTATTTTTTCATACTAAATCTGCAAAACCCAGTGTTTAATTTATGCTCATGGTGCAACCCCATTAGGAAGGGCCACCTTTCAGGCGCTCCTTCACACAGGTGGCTAGTGGTGCCATTCTGGGGACCTTGCTCCTCAACGTGAGTTCTGGGGACCAGCAGCGTCGGCATCATCTGAGAGCTTGTCTGAACTGCAGAGTCTCGGGTCCCTCCCAAGAACTATCGAAGCAGAATCTGCATTTCCCCGAGTGATTTATTTACATCGTAGAGTAGGAAGCACCGATCTAGACTCCCCATGCTCACCCCCACCCCTTGGGATTCTGATTTAACTGGTCCAAGGTAGGGCATGGGCATTTGTATTTTTCAAAGCTCCCTCCGGTGATTCTCATATGCAACCAGGCTCTTGTGTAGTGGGCCCCGGAGCCAGGATACCTGCCTCTGCTACTTTCTACCTTCAAGACCCCGGGAAATCTACCCAAACTTCCCGGGCCTCAATTTCCTCGTCTCTAAAATGGAGGTGAAAATAGTATCTGCTTCAAGGGTTGCTATGAGGATAAATGAGTTAACACATGTAAAGGACTCAAAACAGTACCTGGCACATAGGAAGTACTCCTTAAATATAAGCTCTTACACTTTCTTCTTTTTCTTGAAGGTCCGGGGTTACCCAGAGCCCCAGGTGACGTGGCACAGAAATGGGCAAACCATCACCAGTGGGGGCCGCTTCCTGCTGGACTGTGGTATCCGCGGGAGTTTCAGCCTTGTGATTCATGCTGTCCAGGAGGAGGACAAGGGAAAGTATACCTGTGAAGCCACCAATGGTAGCGGTGCCCGCCAGGTGACAGTGGAGTTGACGGTAGAAGGTGAGTCCCAGGAGGTGAGAGCCCTGGTCGGAGCTGTCTGGCTTCCCAAGGCCCATAGTTCCTGCTCCAGCCCTCTCTTAGGAAAGGAACCCACAAGAGAAAGTGCATCCATCCCTGAACTCGGGACCTTTTATTTTATTTTGTTAATCCTCACAGGAGGATCTTTTTTCCACTGATTTTTTTTAGAGGGAAGGGAGGGATGTGGGAGGCAGAGAGAGAAAAAGAAAGAAACATCAATGTGAGAGAGACACATTGATTGGTTGACTCCTGCATGTGTCCCAAAGGGGGCCAGGAATGAACCTGCAACCCAGGTACATGCCCTTGACTAGGAATCAAACCCTCAACCCTTTGGTGCACAGGTTACATTCTAACCACTGAGCAACCCCGGCCAGGGCAGGACCTTTTGGTCTAATGGGGATAATGTGGTTCCTACAAACGAGGGAGGCATCCAGGAGACAGTGTTTGCCAAACTACACATCACCTCACTGTCCTGCTCCATCTTCCTATCGGTTTCTCCACACAGAGACAGAGCCCAGACTTCTTCCAGAGCCCTGCCCAGTCGGCTCTGCCTGGCTCTCCAGACCGTTCCCTGCCACTCCTCGCCTGCCCGTGCCACAGGGTCACGCTGGCCCTCTGCTCTTCCTGGGGCCAGGCCTCAGGCCTTCGCCCTGCAGTTCCCATCTAAAGGAAGCGCTCTTTCCGTAGCCCTTCACCTGACTCGGCCCCTCACCTCCTTCAGGTCTCTGCTCAGATGTCCCCTTCTTAGAAAACCCTTTCTGACCAGCCCACCCCAGGACTCTCCATTTCTCACTCCACCTGAATCTTCTCCTCTAGGACTCACATTGTATTATCCCCTCTGCCCAGTTCTGGGGGCCTGGGGAGGCTGGAGGAGGGGGGCTTGACCTTGTTTCCTGCATCTGGAAAACCTCCTGGCTCCTGAGAGATGCTGAAATATTTAGAGAATAAATGAACAGTATTTACTGATCACTATAAAGTAATACATGCCCATTATAAAAAATTTTGTAAAAACTCAAAAAAATATTTACAATAAGCACACCAGTATGCTAATAGTGATGAGTTACTTTGTCTTTTTCTTGTCTTAATACTTAAAATTCCATTCAACTTAAAACTTCCAGGAAGAAAACATTTGACCGTAAGTAAAGCTGTTTCTTTTGCTGAAGCGCTTCACTGGGGAGGACACGTCCAGTTCAGGTTGCGGGCTGATGCTCAAAGACCTGATGGACGGATATGGGGGTTGTCAGGCCCTCAGATGATGACCAGGTTCCCTGGACCCTCGCAGGCCTTTTTAAGGGCTTATATCCCAGAGGGTCAGAGTCACTTTCTCCTCTCTCAGAAGACATTCCTCCCAACCTGGGTTTCAGAAATACCAGACGTGATGATTCAGGTAACCAGGGAAGGTTCCAGAAGGGGGCAAGGGGCACCTGGGACAATGTTTTCCCTGCATCATAGGAGGACAGACTGTTTCACAGAACAGAACATGCATAGTTTGGATAGTTTCCCCAAATTCTTTAACTGAGCGACTTGTTCCTTTTAATGACCTTCAAGTGCCTGTGGGCGAGGGCATTCCAGATGGAAAGTGGCCCCGGTCAGAGTCTCTGAGTGGCCCTCATCTCAGCCAATCTGGTGCTGTTCTTTCCCCTACATGGTGCATTTTTCAATGCCCACACTTTGAGTGAAGGCGCACAAATAAAAATTACTTTATCCTCTTGTATCAATCAGCTTGGGCTGCTGGAACAGATTGTGTGGCTTAAATAATAGAAATTTATTTTTTCACAGATCTGGAGACTGGAAGTCCAAGATCAAGGTCCAATAGGGTTTGGTTTCCAGTGAAGACTCTTTCTGGTTTGCAGATAGCCACCTTTTTGCTGTGTCCTCACATGGCAGAGAGAGAGAGAGAGAGAGAGAGAGAGAGAGAGAGAGAGAGAGAGAGAGATCTCCAGTGTCCCTTCCTCTTCTTATAAGGGCACCACCCTATTGGATTAGGGCCCTGACCTTATGACCTCATTTAACCTCAATCACCTCCTCACAGGCCCTGTCTCCAAATGCAGTCATAGTGGGGGTAGTAGGGCTAGGGCTTCAACATTATGGATTTGGGTGGGGACACAAAAATTCAGCCTATAACACCCCATTTCTGACATTCAGTTTGGAGCAGGGGAAATAGGCAATTATGAGCCAGGGATCTAAGCTTCTGTTCCCACCTTTTACCAGTCAGATGTGTGACTTTAAACCTCTGGACCTCTGCTTCTGTAGAATAAAGTGTTTGAATTCAGTGGTCTCTAAAACTCAGGCTAGCCTTGGTTTTCTATGATCTAATTTAAGGAGTAGAGTAGGTTAGGATTGCAAGGGAGGTATATCAGACCTTTGTTTCAATTCCCATTGTTGAGGAAGTTAGATCTGATGTCACAACTAGGCAAGAAAAATTTCAGTCCTTCGTGATACTCAGGACAGGGGGCAGAAACAAGGCAGGAGAGGTGTGGCAGAAGGAGAGAAGGCTGAGGCTCCAACCCTGCCCCTCCCCTTTGATTGTAATCTGGGGAGACTCAGGCCCAGACCATTTCAGATGTTGTATGTCCTCTAGGAGATAGAATGGCCTAAAGGCTGCAGCCTCTTTAATTGTGAATGGCTCTCTACACATTCTGCTTCTGCATCAGAGGCCAGTTTCAGCCAGTGTGTGGGTTGGGACCACCCATAGACCACAGGCCTAGAAAGGCCCACTCGTTACTGTGCCACGCTAGCCCTAACTCTTACAGAGGGAAGCTAGCAGCCCACCTGCCTCCTTGCCAACTCTCTGCTGTGCTCTTACTTGGAAAGAGCAGAGGTCTTGGAGTTGAGTATAATTCATTTATGCAGCCTTTTGACCCCCTAGTGGTCAACTTTAGAAAGCTGTGTTATCAAATGGTCTTGGATTTGAGCTCCACAAATTTCTAACCTTTTGGAGCCTTATTTCCTTTTCTGTAAGCTGGAGCAAATGGCTACCCTACAGGGTTGTGTAAGGATCAGTGCAGCACTGGCAAATGGCAGCCTTGTAATATTTGAACCTGGTATTAGGATCTTGAGAGTTACTTCCGAGGGGGAATCCTTGCATGGAGAGTAGAGGAGGAAGCTTCTCATCTGATTTCCAATTTGGTAACCGGGGCCAAGAAACATGCAATATCCTCCACGAGGACAAGCACCTCAATGACAAGGCCATTCATGACCTTATGCAGTGGGCTGCACCCGAGTGTAAGCCCTGGAAGACTCTGAAGCCAGCCCCGACCCTCATCCACCTCCAGAGGACGGGTCCCAGAGGCTTGGTGCAGACCAGGGGAGAGACGTGGTACCTGCCCTTTGGGAGCTTTTTCCCTAGTGAAGGGGCCACAGAACTGTTCTCTAGCACAGCACTGGTCCATGGCAACATGATGTGAGCCACATATGTGATCTTAAATTTTCTAGTAGTCACATTTAAAAAACAACAACAAATGAAAGCAATTTTAATAAATTTAACCCAATATACCCAAGATACTATCATTTCAACATATAATCAATATAAAAATGATTAATGAGATACTATACATTCTTCAACAGTTGGGTATATTTTATACTTAGTGCCTATGTTTTATTTTAGGGTTTTTATGGTTTTGTGATTTACATTTAAGTCTTTAATCCATTTTGAGTTCATTTTTGTGTGTGGTATAAGTTGCTGGTCTAGTTTCCTTTTTTTGCATGTATCTGTCCAATTTTCCTAACACTATTTATTGAAGAGACTGTCTTTATCCCATTGTATGTTCTTGCCTCTTTTGTCAAATATTAGTTAACCGTAAAGGCGTGGATTTATTTCTGGGCTCTCTATTCTGTTCCATTGATCTATATGCATTTTTCTTGTGCCAATGCCATGCTGTTTTGGTTACTATGGCCTTATAGTGTAGTTTGATATCAGGTAGTGATGCCTCCAACTTTGTTCTTCTTTCTCAAGATTGCTGAGGCTATTCAGGGTCTTTTGTGGTTCCATATACATTTTTGTAATATTTGTTCTAGATCTGTGAGATATACCATTGGTATTTTAATAAGAATTGCATTGAATCTGTAGATTACTTTGGGTAGCATGGACATTTTAATTATGTTAATTTTTCCTATCCATGAACATGGTATGTACTTCCACTTATTGGTATCTTTCTCAATTTCTTTTTTTCAGTATCTTATAATTTTTCGAGTACAGGTCTTTTAGCTCCTAAGTTAAATTTATTCCTAGTACCTTATTTTTTTGTTGTTGCAATAGTAAATGGATTGTTTTTTATTTAATTTCTTGTTCTGGTAACTTATTATTGGTGTACAAAAGTGCCACCAAATTCTGAATATTAATTTTTTTATCCTGCTATTTTGCCAAATTCATTTATTAGGTCTAGTCATTTTTTTGTGGAGTCTTTAGAGTTTTCTATATATAATATCATGTCATCTGCGGATAATGACAGTTTTACTTCCTTCTTACCAACTTGGATGCCTGTTATTTCTTCTTGTTGTCTGATTACTGTGGCTAATACTTCTAGTACTATGTTGACTAAGAGTAGAAAAGAAGACATCCCTATCCCTGTCTTGTTCCTGATCTTAAGGGAAACATTTTTAGTTTTTGCCCATTGAGTATGATGTTGACTATAGCATTGTCATATATGGCCTTTATTATGTTAGGTATGTTCCCTCTATTCTTACTTTGCTGAGAGTTTTTATCATAAGTGGGTGCTGGATTTTATCTAATGATTTTTGTGACTCTGTGAATATGATCATGTGGTTTTTATCCTTCATTTTGTTTAAGTGATGTATCACGTTTATTGGTTTGCTAATATTGTGTCAACCTTGCATCCCTGGAATAAATCCCACTTGGTCATGGTGTATTATCTTTTTAATGTATTGCTGGATCTGATTTGCTAATATTTTGTTGAAGATTTTAGTATCTATATCATTCAGGGATATTGGCCTATAATTTTATTTCTTTGTCATGTCTTTATCTGGATTTGGAATTAGAATAATGCTGGCCTCATAAATGAGTTTGGAAGTCTTCCCTCCTCTTGAATATTTTAGAATAGTTTAAAAAGGATATATGTTAGTTCTTCTTTGAATGTTTGGTGAAATTTGCCTGTGAAGCTATACAGTCTGAGACTTTTGTTTGTTGATAATTTTTTATTACTGCTTCAATTTCATGAGTTGTAATTGGTTTATTCAGACTTTCTGATTCTTCCTGATTGAGTTTTGGAAGATTGTATGTTTCTTGGAATTTAACCATTTTGCCCAGGTTGACCAATATGTTGGCATATAGTTGTTCATAGTATTTTCTTACAATCCTTTGTATTTCTGTGGTGTCAGATGTTACTTCTCCTCATTCATTTCTGATTTTATTTATTGGATCCTCTCTCTTTTTTTCTTGATGAGTCTGGTTGAAAGTTTGTTAATCTTGTTTATCTTTTCAAAGAACCAGCTCTTGGTTTCATTATGTTTTGAATTGTTTTTGTAGTTTCTATGTAATTTATTTCCACTCTGATTTTTAATGATTTCTTTCCTTTTATTACCTCTGGGCTTTTGTTTGTTGTTCTTTTTCTATGGTTAGATTGTTTATTTGAGAATTTTCTTGCTTCTTGAGGTAGGCCTGTAATACTGTGAACTTCCCTCTCAGGACTGCTTTCACTGTATCCTATAGATTTTGAATTGTTTTGTTCATTTTCATTTGTTCCTAGGTAACTTTTTATTTCTTCCTTGATCTTATTGTTAACCCATTCATTGTTTAAGAACATGTTATTTAGCCTCCATGTGTTTTAGTGTATTTCAGGTTTTTGTTATTGTAATTGGTTTCTAGTTTCATATTATTGTGGTCAGGAAAGATGCTTGATATGATTTCAATCTTCTTGAATTTATTAAGACATTCTGTGTTTCATAATATGTGGTCTATCTTTGAGAATGTTCCATGTGCACTTGAGAAGAATGTATATTCTGCTGCTTTGGGATGAAATGTTCTGTAAATATTAAATCCATCCAGTCCAATGTGTCGTTTAAGGTCACTGTTGCCTTGTTGATTTTTTGTCTGGAAGATCTATCCGTTGATGTCAGTGGGGTGTTAGAATAATCTAAAATGACTATGTTGCTGTCGATCTCTCCCTTAATGTCCACCAAGATTTTCTTTATATAATTAGGGGCTCCTATTTTGGGTGCATATATGTTTACAAGGGCTATAGCCTCTAATAGGATTGATCCCTTTAGTATTATGTAGTGACCTTTTTCTGTCTCTTGTTATGGCCTTTGTTTTGAAGTCTATTTTGTCTGATTTAAGTATTGCAACCCCAGCTTTTTATTTCATTTCTGTTTGTATGGAATATTTTTTTATCTCTTCACTTACAGTTTGTGCATATCTTTTGTTCTGAGGTGGGTCTCTTGTACACAGCCTATATATTATGGGTCTTGTTTTCTTATCCATTCAGCTACCTTATGTCTTTTGATTGGAGCATTTAAAGTTATTATTGATACTTATTACCATTTTATTCTTTATACCTATGTTCCTCTATTTCTTTTTTTCTCTCTTCTTCTAAAAAAATGTTCTATTAACATTACTTGTAATACTGATTTGGTGATAATGATCTCCTTTAGTTTTGTTTGTTTGTTTGGTTGTGTTTTTTTTGGCAGGGAAGCTCTTTATTTTGCCTTCAATTTTAAATGATAGCCTTGCTGGATAGAGTAGTCTTGGTTGTAGGGCCTTGCTTTTCATTAGGGGCCCATTAACATTTATGGTTAGGACCGGTGACCCTGGAAGACACAGCTGAAACTTGACAGGTGATAATCCAATCTGCCTCTGCTTGGGAAGAAGCGCAACCAGGCCACCTCAGTCATCCTCGGGCGCTCCCTTCCCTTCCCAGTCAGATGACAAATCTTGCTGTGCAGTTCCCATTTGTTCCCACTCCCTCCGTCCTGGTCCTGGCTGCCTCATCCTCTGTCCTGATGAGCAAATCCCAACTGGTCTCCTCAATTTCTCTCATACCCCATTCTAATCTCCACATTGCTATTCAAAATATCTTTTTTAAAAATTCAAATGGGATTTTATTACTCTCTTCTTTCGAATCCTCCAGAAATCCGCTATTGTCTTTAAATTAAAACTCACAATGTTCAACCAGCCCAGCACCGAGATACCCCTTTCCCAGCTTTGAAGCATTTTGCCTCTCTCTTAAGGCTCAGGTTTTGTTCTAGCTTTTATTATGCATGTCAGACCACTTGTTGAAGCTCTGGCCAAAGCCTTATTTAAAATAGAGATTGAATCAGTATTTTAGTACAGATGAGGTCTCAAAGATCCCATGTCACAAAATAGAAAATTGCTTTGATACCACACTTACAATCTTTTTTTTTCCTCTCTACTTCAGTGGTCTGTAATTTATCTTGCTAAGTTATCTTCTTTTAAGGTTATTTCAGTCTTTCTTTTTTATATAATATGTCTGCTTTGTTATTTATCCTAACAGTACTTTATCTTTTACTATATATTGTTTTTTCTTTTTTTCTCTCTTTATTGAGATATAATTGGCAGATAGCATTACTAACACTACTTTTTATTCTTTTTATTTTTTAGGTGTCCACCTGTATACCTGTGCTCTCTCATTTTCCTGTACTACTAGTACAGTACATTTTTTTGATCATTCACTTTGGAATCCAAACATGTATATTAGTCAGTGCAAACATCTGATCATTTCATTATGACTTCTAATGTGCCTGAGCATTTACATATGAGATAGTCATGCTTAAACATTGATGTATTGAAATCAATATTGTTATAATTTATTTTCCTTTTGTTTCTCCTTAATATTTAGGTGGGGCCTTACATTTATTTTCTTTCTGAAGTTATATATATGGGTGGTTAGTGGCAAACTTCAATTCAGGATGGCCCAGGGGCATTGCTAAATATCTGTTATAAAAAGTGGGCATTTGTTCTGATTAAGTGGAGAACAACTATTTTAAGTAATCCTTAAAATCCATTTTGAATTTGCCTACTAGTGGGGTGACTGCTCCCTGGTTTGCCTGAAATAGTATTGGTTTGATCATATTTTCCTGGCAGAATTATTAATTATGTCCCTTTTGGTGATGAGAGTCCCAGTTTGGATGATAAATTGTGACACCACACACTTTTAGAAGCATTTTTTCTCCTTACCATCTTGATTACGTATTCCCCTTTTCAGCAGCATTCTCTCAGTCTCCATATCAGTGGTTCTCAACCTTCCTAATGCCGCGACCCTTTAATACAGTTCCTCATGTTGTGGTGGCCCCAAATTTCATTGTTACAAATTGAACATAGTTAAAGCATAGTGATTAATCACAAAAAAACAATATGTAATTATATATGTGTTTTCCGATGGTCTTAGGCGACCCCTGTGAAAGGGTCGTTCGACCCCCAAAGGGGTCGCGACCCACAGGTTGAGAACCGCTGCTCTATATCCTTTGACAAAAAGTGCTGGGCCCCTCCACTGTTGAATTTTCACTGTTAAAAGCTGCCAGCATTCTGTTTTTACTTGTCCTTGAAAAAAATCAAAGATTACTGTTTAAATACCTTCAGTGCCTTGGTCTTTTTCCTCTCATTAATTGATCCTGTCTCCACCAATTCTCTTAAGTTACTCTTCTATTTTTAGCATTTCTACCTTAATCCCCTTTCCACTTATTTTTCTACACAGCCTTACTGTTCTGCCAAATTTTCATGCTTTCACAAAATTAATTTTGCCTTATCTGACAATTTGCAACTTCAAATTTTTGCCTATAAATAGACTCCATTAGTTATCTTAGCCCAAAGTCTCTTTGTTTTGATGTAAACTCTCTGGTGTTAACTCACATTAAAATAAGCATTCCTCAGTTCCATTTTTAGCTGAATGTTTTATGTGTTACCTTTGGATCATACCATAAACTGCTCTTACTCTGATATGGAAGTACCTCCAAACAGCATTCTTTTGCTCTTTTTTGAGGAACTGCCATATTTTTAACTTAATTTTGTTTTTTAAGGTATACAGGAATTTTAGCCTTTGGATTAAGATGTTGAGCTCCCAAGAGTTTTAAAGATGCTTCTTCTAGGGTTTTAATTTTTTTATTTTTTTAAAATACACATAACTTAAAATTTACCATTTCAGCCATTTTAAAGTATACAATTCAGGGGCATTAAGTATATTTACAGTGTTGTACAACCATTACCACTGTTTATCCCCCAGTCAGAAACCCCTCTCACACTGAGCAGGCACTCCCCGCCCCACCCCAGCTCGTCACAGCCACTAACCTGCTTTCTGTCTCTATGGATTTGCCCCTTCAGAACATTTTACATAAATGGAATTGTACATTTTTTGGTGTCTTGCTTTCTTCACTTAGCAAATTTGTTCAAGGTTCATCCATGTTATAGCATGTCTCATTACTTTATTCCTGAATATTTCACTGTATAGATAGACTGCTTTTTGCTTATCCATTCATCAGTTGTCAGTCTCATGTTTATCATATCTTTACTCCAAAATGAAATGAGCATTACAGTAGGTTAAGTGCAGGGAATGGTACATGGATATTTAAGGTGGGAGTCTTAGTGATTGGGCATGTTGCTGATGCTGTGGCATAGAGCCTGTGTACTAGTAAGAGGGCATGTTTACCTCTGTTTGGATGCTGGAACCTTTTCCCTTTTTAAATTTTCTTTCTCCACACCTTCCAACTTTTTTTCCTTTTTTTATAACTAGAGTTTTTGTTTTTTCTTTACCATTATATTTATAGGTTCTAGAACAAGACAACTGAATAAAATTATTCATAGTCCCACCACCCCAAATAACAGTTGATGCGTTTTCTTCTGGTCATTTTCCTATGTTTGGGTATTTCATTTTTTGTAATTATAATCACATTGAACAGAAAATTTTATATGCTGCTCTTTTTCATAAAATTTCATTAATTTAGCAAATATCTGAATATCTATCATGTGCTGGGCACTGTTCTGGATACCTCTGGTGAATGAGTAAAAAGTACGGGTGGGATGTGGTTCGAGAGTCATCAGCTTCTGAGTGATATTTAAAGTCATGGGGCTGCTGCATAGTATTCCATAGTGTAAATGTACCACAGCGTTTTTATCCACTCATCTACTGATGGGCACTTGGCCTGAGACAGCAAGGAGGGGCCTGGAAAGTATTATGCTGAGGGAAATAAGCCACTCAGAGAAAGACAAGTATCACATGAAGTCACTCATATGTGGAATCTAATGAACAAAATAAACTGATGAACAAAATAGGTCCAGAGACAGAAGCATGGAACGGACTGTGGAATCTCAGAGGGAAGGCAGGGGAGGATGGGTGGGTGGGAAGAGATCAACCAAAGAACTTGTATGCATGGATGCATAACCCATGGACACAGACAGTAGGGTGGTGAAGGCCTGAAGGAGTGGGGGGAGGTGGGCTGG
This sequence comes from Myotis lucifugus, assembly GCF_000147115.1. NCBI lineage: Eukaryota > Metazoa > Chordata > Mammalia > Chiroptera > Vespertilionidae > Myotis > Myotis lucifugus. The sequence goes on from NW_005871153.1 coordinate 3,077,189, forward strand.
AGGAGGTCAATGGGGGTAAAAGGAAACATATGTAATACTTGCAACAATAAAGATTTTAAAAAAATGATAAAGTCATGGAGCTGTCCACAGCCTCCTGGGGGAGAGCCTAGGGTGCTGAGGGGAAGACCCAGGACTCAGCCGCTGCAAAGGTCGGGCAGAGGAGATGGACGAAGAAGGGTGAGCCTGGAGAATCTGAGAAGCAGGAAGTGAAGGAGAAGGGCTTTGAAGGGGAGTAGCCCCTCATGTCAAGTGCTACAGAACATCCGAGTGAGGTGGGGAAGAGGATTACCTGATGGATTTGGCGAGATGGTGGTCCGGATGGAGCTCATGGAGTAGAGGGAGTCACAGCCCAGATGAAGTGTGGAGGAGCCAATGATAGGATATTTTAACATACTTCTATGTTTCATATGTTCTTAACATTTTACTTAACCACTTATTGTCTTCCTACTGTGTGACATTTACATCGTTTCCAACTTTCACTACAAACAAGACCGAAGTGAACAGCTGTGTAAACTTGCTTTTCTACTTTTAGCATCATTTCCTTTGACTGGAGGCACAGAAAGGAAGTTGCTGGCCTAAGAGCAGAGTACTTAGAGCTCATGTTTCCTTCGCTCAGATCCTTTCTAAAAGGGCTGACTGGTACTCCCCGCTCCAGCAGTGATGGAGGGGCCCAGCACCCCGACTGCCATTGTCAGTGGGGTCCTCCCTATCAGCTTAGAAGTTCTCTGAATCTTGAAGAGCATTGAATGGCAAGAACAAAACCACACTGTGGCATGAATACACACAGCTCACTAGATAGTTATGTTAAACAGAATGCAGGTGCTGTAATTGCCATTCCACATGGAACCACGCTTAAATGTGACGCTGGTGTGTTAATCCTCTTTCGCTGGGGTGCTGGTGGAACCTTAGACCAGCTATGCCGAGGGAAATACGCAGCCATGACCTTCACCTCCCATTCCTGTGCGTCCTTGTAGATGGGATCGGTGCTGGCATGTAAGGGAATCTCCCCTTTTCCAGTCAACACCCTGCAACCTCTCATGGCAGCTGCCTGCTCATATCAGGGAGTGACACCTGCCCTTTCCATGTGTGCCTCGGGTGGGGTTTCATAAACATTCCAGCTTGTGGCAGGGAGAGAACAACTTCCAGGCTGATCACCATCGCAAAATGCCCTGCCCTCCCCTTCCGATTCCTCAAAAACACCCACCACTTTGTAGTCACTGCGTGGGCACATTGTGAGTTGTCCCTCCCGCAGTAGCAGCTGGATAGAAGGAGCTGACCCCAGCTTCTGGGTGTGCTGGTTAACGGCTGGCTCCACAGCAGCGCATCTCCGGTCATCGGCTTCATCCCAGCAGGACGGGTGGTGCTATGTGCTGGGCTTTAAGCAGAAAGATGGAGTGTTGATTGTGTCCAACATGAATAGATGTGGTAAGAGAGATACAAGGACCTCTCCCTCCAACTGAGTCATTTCCTGGAGAGGCCGTGGGTCACCATAGATAACCCCCAAAGTGGAAGCTCCAGCTGTGGATCACAGATAACCCCCCAACCCCAAAGAGGAAGCCTCAGCAGCAGTGACAGCTCAGCAGGTGTTGATGTTCACGAATAGGCAGGCCCGGGTGCAGTCCTGCACTGTGACCGGCTCTGGGGCTTGAGTGGGCGACTTCTCTGAATCCCATTGTTCTCGCCTGTTTAAACACTAGAAGGATGATGTAGTACCGGCCTCCTTAAATTATTGCAGGAAATCAGGCGATGATGCATGTAAAGTGCCCAGCATAGTGCCTGACCATACGGGCTCAGTCAGGGTGAACTGTGTCCTTTGTTGTCCCATCCGTTCTCGTTGACTGACTCCTTGCTCCAAGTTGCTGGCTGAGACCTGACTCTTCAAGCCTCTTTCTCTGTTTCCTACTTGCAGGGGGCTTTGTGAAGAGGCACGGTCAGCCTGTTTCCAAAACCTTGGGGTAAGTTCTGGGATGTTCAAGCCAGGGTAAGGGCTGGATTGGCTTTTCCTGCTGACTTGACAGAACAGGTCTAGGGAACACATCTTCTTGGGGATCCTGGGTCATGATAACTAAAGTGGGAGCCTATTGGGATGTGATGGGCCATTCACACAGTGCCTCCTGACCTGGCCTCTGTGGAGAGCCCCTGGACTAAATGCTGCTAAATGCTAAGGAAGGGGGCTCTGTGGCCATGTAGTCTGCAGGGATGTCTAACAATCAAGGCAATAGTTGAAAGACTTAAGTAAGCAGACTTAGAAGAGGCAATCTATGTGACACTTCTTTTTTTAAAAAAAATATTTCTTGCCAAAACCGGTTTGGCTCAGTGGATAGAGCGTCGGCCTGCGGACTGAAGGGTCCCGGGTTCGATTCCAGTCAAGGGCATGTACCTGGGTTGCGGGCACGTCCCCGGTGGGAGGTGTGCAGGGGGCAGCTGATCGATGTTTCTCTCTCATCGATGTTTCTGGCTCTCTATCTCTCTCTCTTCCTCTCTGTAAAAAATCAATAAAATATATTTTTTAAAAAAATATTTCTTTATTGATTTCAGAGAGGAAGGGAGAAGGAGAGAGGGATAGAAACATCAATGATAAGAGAGAATCATTGATTGGCTGCCTCCTGCACACCCCCTACTGGGGAACGAGCCCGCAACCCAGGCATGTGCCCTTGGCCGGAATCGAACCTGGGACCCTTCAGTCCGCAGGCCGACGCTTTATCCACTGAGCCAAGCTGGCTAGGGCTATGTGACACTTCTTATGGAAGGTGAAATTATATTGGTAAGGGTAAGTAATGGTAGCAGCTGTAACAAAAAGACCCCTAATCACAATAACAAAGGGAAAGTTTTTTGGTGGTGTTTTTTTTTAACCCTCACCCGAGGGTATTTTTCCATTGATATTTTTTAGGGAGTGGAAGAGAGAGGGAAAGACAGAGAGAAATATCGATGTGAGAGAAACACATCAATTGGTTGCCTCCTGCACGTGCCCTGGGCCGGGGAGGAGCCTGCAATTGAGGTACATGCCCTTGACCAGAATTGAACCCAGGACCCTTCAGTCCGCAGGCCAACGCTCTATCCACTGAGCCAAACCGGCTAGGGCGGGAAAGTTTATTTCTTACTTAAGTAGTCAATTCAGATATTCTTAAACAGGTGAAGAAGTTTCCTATTATTTTTCAGGGATCCAGGCTCTTTCCATTTTGTAGCTCCACCATCTCCTAGTTCTTGGAGCCTTTGCTGGACCCTGTGCATCTAGCCAGAAGAGTGGACAAGAGAGAGTGTGGAGAATCTCACAGGAAGTTTTATGGGTCCAGTCTGGAGATGGCATATAGCACTTCTGCTTGAAGTCTGTTGGCCACAACCCAGGTGTTTGGTCAGAACTCAGTAGAATTCAGGCGTATCCTACTTTAAAGGAGTATAGTAAATGAAGTCTAGCTGCAGGCCCAGGAGGTAAAGGAAACAGGTTTTGGTGCCACAGGTTTTCCCTGGAGGTACAGGTGGTGCATCAGAAGTGTGTTTGAGGCACAGAGATGAGCAGGCTGCCCTTTACTGGTCCCTGGCCCCAATTAAGCGACTTGGATGGCGTCAGAGAAAAAGAGATGTGAATTGCTGCAGTGTCTGAGGCTGGATTCTCTGCTGATTTCTTTCCCGGGACAGATTCACATCCCCCACAGTGGAGACCCGTCCCAGCATCTGGGGAGAGTGCCCACCAAAGTTTGCTACCAAGCTGGGCCGTGCGGTGGTCAGAGAAGGACAGATGGGGCGATTCTCCTGCAAGATCACTGGCCGGCCCCAACCACAGGTCACCTGGCTCAAGGTGAGGTTTTGTCTGCCCCAACTCTGGCCAGACCTGGGGACCCTGAAGGTTTAGCGTTAGGCCCTTGGACCAATGGGGGTGTCTTTCTAATCAGCCCCTTCTTTTTCATCCATAGGTGGTTCTTGGGGTTTCTCTGTATGTTTCACAGTCATGCTGGTTCCTGCCCCTGGCTGCATACTCTCCCTCTGTTACTCAGTCCACAATGTCCTATAATCCACACACACACAAAACAGCATGACTTCTGTGCAACACAGACCCGACCATCTCAACAGAGTGGAATCTGAAGCCGTGGGACTTGGTTTTAACCCTCAGCTCCCTGGTTCACAAAGCATGTAATACCGGCAAGTCGTTTGGTCTCTTAGAACCCTGGTCTCCTTATCTGGGAGGCAGAGCTCTCCCACCTGCCTTGAAATACTCCATGTGGAAGTGCTTTATAACTCTTTCAGGTCTGGGCGATGTGGAGGAGGAGGTGGTGGGTGGGGAAGTGGAGGCAGCAGCAGGAAGTGGAGGGGGGAGTGGATGTTAAACGGCACTGAGGAGCCGTGGGGAAAACTTGGGTTCGAGGCGGAGGAGAGAGGTTTTCCACAGGTGGAACCCCTGGATTAAAATGAGTGATGGGACACGTTTTACCTATTTCCTGATTCTCCTGAACTGACTCTGAGGAAAGAATAAAAGGGACAAGGAGGCAAAGGAGAACTAAAAGGAGGAATACAGTGGGGCCTTGACTTACGAGTGTCCCGACTAACGAATTTTTTGAGATACCAGCTGTCTCTCAGCCAATTTTTTGCATTGAGTTGACAGAGTAATTTGAGTTAACGAGCTCCTTAACGAACTCGGTCTCAGAACGAATTAAACTCGTAAGTCAAGGCCCCACTGTATAGGATTTTCCACTGAAAACTGGGGCTCCTTTGAAACAGGTTCCATACGTCTGCTCTAAGCTCAACCAAGCACCACGCTGCATACACAGACCTGGGGTCAGGGCAGTTGGGCTGTTCAAAGACTACTCTTGTACAGCGTGGGGAATATAGTCAGTAACACTGCAATAACTACGTGTGGTGTCAAGTGGATTCTAGACCTACCCGGCTGACCATTTCGTAAGGCATGTAAATATCGAGTCACTATGTTGTGCACCTAAAACTAACACGATAGTGTATGTCAACTGTAATTGAAAACTGTCTTTTTAAAGCCTGTTTTTTAAGCGTGTTGACAGAGCCCAGACAGAGGGCTCTGCTGCCCAGGCCCAGGGTCTGTCCCACGAGGATTGGCTGGAGGTAGGAGGACAGAGCCCTCAGGGGAGCAGGTTGCTCTGACCAAGCCACCCTCTCCCACCACAGGGAGATGCTCCCCTGCAGCCCAGTGCCCGAGTGTCTATGTCTGAGAAGAATGGGATGCAGGTCCTGGAGATCCAGGAGGTGAGCCAAGACGACGTGGGAGTGTACACCTGCCTGGTGGTGAACGGGTCTGGGAAGGCCTCCATGTCCGCCGAGCTCTCCATCCAAGGTAGGGCCAGGAGGCGGGTGCACACAGTCCCTCCTGGCGTCTGTACCCTCCTCGCGTGTCCATTATGCGTCTCTGTGTTACACGTGTCCTATTCACATGCCCAGGTGTCCCCAGAGGCCGGGTCTTGAACCTGAGGGAGGAAGTAGGAGGGCAGCACAGACACGGCCACCCTCTGCCCCTCACCCGTGTCTTCATCTTTTCTTGTTCAGACTCCTTTTTTATGTCTCTAAGTGCCATTGGAAGAGCGAACATGGCTAACACCATCACCCCAAATGTAACCTGCCTAAAGTTTAACTTACCATCCATGCTTCACTCTGTCCTTCAAATCAACTTAACTCTGTCTCCCCCATGATCCCCCCTTTCCTTCTCCCCCAGACCGGACATTCCAGCCTCACCTTGCACCCCTGCCTCCTCTTGCTGTAATCGTCTGCTCCTGTCAGTTCTTCCTTTGAAGTATCTTTGAATATGTCTCCTTCTTATATTGCCCTTGGTTCCATCAAGTCCAGCCTAGGAACGTCGGAGCGTGTGGAGCGGGAACCTTGAGCAAGGTGGGGTCTGGGGGACCAAGGAGGAAAACAGCCTCCGCCTCTCCTCCTCCTTTCTCACCCTTTCTGCTGTGATGTGTCTCTCCCACATTTCCTCCCTTCCCAGAAACTGTTCCTCCTCACTCTCGTTACCATTTTTGGCCCAAGCATTTATCACAACCCACAGAAAGAAATGTGTTCCGCATTGCAACTCAGGACATGCCTCTGTATATAAACATATTTAACTGAAACAAGTTTCTTGAAACCATCCTGAGTTGTACCGTGTACGGTACATGCTGCTATTTTCTGTTCCATCTGCATCATCTGGCCCGACCACGGGGATCCAACCCCACAGCCTACTGCAGGGGCAGGACCTGCTGTGAGGCATGGAGAGTAGAGTCTTAGTCACTCTTCCTTTACTTGCCATGACGTTGAATTAGAGACCTGCTCCCTTCTGAAGTACTTGATGACAAAATCCTATGTCATCTGGGATTTGTTTTAAAACACTCCCAGAAAACGCTCCAGGAAACAAAGCAAAGGAACAGATAAGACTGGCAAAATATTGGTATTTCCTTCATCTGGGTGATGGAGCTCAGGGTTATTGCATCCTTCTCTCTACTATTGTATGTTTTGAAATTTTCCATGATAAAATATAAAAAAAAATAATGTGGCAGGAAAAAATATATTTTTTGAGGAACTATATAAAAACACACTTTTCCTTAACCTTTTATAGCAGGTATGTATTTAAAAAAATGATGATCTGGATGGTGTTGTTTTTGAGGGCCACGTGTAAGTTAAACTGTTTGGGTTTGGAATGTTCAGCACGTGTTTATTTTTGTTTGTCCCTCTGTTGGCTCCGGTTCCGTCTGTGGCTAGAGAGCAGGACAGGTGCCCTGCTGCAGGGTGTGACGGCAGAGCCACCGAGACAGCCCGGCAGCAGGGGAAGCACTGACAGTCCTCGGAGCTCAGAGGGGCTTGTCAGATTAACCCAAGACGTTCAGGACCAGGGAAGCTGAAGGAGGGGGGAAGTGGGACCGTGGGTGAGGGGGAGGTGAGAGCTTAGGGGATGACAACTGTCATGGAAGAGGTTGCTGTCTTATTCCTTTCTCCTCTTGGTGTATAAAATATCCCACTAACAGTGTTCTACCCTCTCCCTTTTTCCAGGTTTGGACAATGCCAATAGGTATGTTTAGGTTTTGTGATTATTATGTTTCCATCTAGAAATGCCCTGAATTTCTGAGTCATGGGGGAGGGAGAACTGTTTTGGGGGTGTTGTTTCATTTTGGGTGTAGAGGGAGGGAGAACTGTTTGGGGGTGTTTTATTTTTGGTGTAGGGGGAGGGAGAACTGTGTGGGGGTGTTGTTTTATTTTGGGTGTTTCCTTTCGTTCTCCTATTGAACATGCCGTCAGGTTCTATTTCAGCCTTGCCATCAGTACTGAGACTCTGGACTCAGTGCCACTGTCTTTCTCAGCGTCTGCTCAGAGTCCTTTCCAGTCGTGTCACCAGGAAGGGCACGGCCTTCCACGTGCTGGGCCAGACCCCGCTGCCCATCCTGCTCCTCTTTCTCAGGAGCGCCCTCCCAGCATGCAGGCTCAGCGGCCTGGGTGCGTGGGGCGAGCAGATACCTGGTGCTGAGAAGGGCTTGAACAGAGCGCACTAATGCGTAAGCGCAGATGATGATAAGTCTGAGGAGAGTAACAGAGAAGAGCGCGTGTAGGCTCGAGGGCCAGAGAAGCCTTTCCTGAAGGAAGACATGATGCTTGAGCCCCGGTCTGTGAAGAGTGAGGTTAGCTGGTGAAGAAAAGCTCAGGCAGAGGGCAGGTGTGTGGGCTGTGAGGTGAGAGGGGGCACGGGGTCACCGTGTGGCTGCAGCCCAGTAGGCAACGCCGACGCTGTCTTGCGAGGTTCAAGGGGCAGCAGGAGCCCCTGCTCATAGAGGCGCCCTGGTAGGCCGTCTCGGGAAGCTCAGTTTTGCTCTTCACGTCATAGAAAGGCTGTTGGGAAATCTTTAAGTTTGAAATGGCATGATGCATGTTTTTAGATTGACTCGCCTGCTCCGTGGAACATGGAACAGAGGGGCCACATGGACAGGGAAGTGGGGGTGTGGCTTAAACTGGCTGGTTATTGTGGAGAAGAGAAATAAGGCAGATTTAATAAACATGGAAAGATCAGGCTCTGGACTGGGGACGAGGGCCAGGGAAGGGTCGAGAATGGCTGCTCGTTCTCTAGCTTGGGAACCTGAGAACACTGCAGAGCACACTTTTGCTCTCACTTTCTCTTAATCCATGGGTTTCTGTGATCCCTGGAATCTGTGCTTGTGGTGAGTAATGCTTGTGAGTAACCAGATGATCATTCTATTTCTCCTTCTCCTTCCCCGCTGTCCTCCTCCCCGCCACCACCCTCAGGTCAGCGTTGAGGGGAACAAAGGCAGCCAGTTCAGATATCAGGAAGGAAGTGGCCAATGGAGTCACACCGGGGCCCAAACTGGACAGCCTGGGAGCTGCAGCTGAAAGTAAGAACTGCTCCAGCGCCCAGAGAGGCGGCCCCCCCGCCTGGGCCCCAAACAGCCAGCCTCCGCCCCTGAGGGAGCCCAAGCTGGAACTGCCCGGGGACTCGCCCAGGAAGGCCCCGAGGACCCCCATCCTGCAGAAGACCTCCAGCACCATCACCCTGCAGGCCACCAGGGTCCAGCCGGAGCCCAGGGCACCGGACCCGGGCACTCTCCTGCCTTCCGGAGAGGCGAGGGAGAGGCCAGCCGCTCCCCCTGCAGCCACCCTCCCCACCAGGCAGTCTGTTCTGGGAACCCAAGACGTTGGGAACAAGGTCGCTTCCAGGAAAATCCCCACGGAGAGCCGGAGGGACTCAACATTCCCCACGTTCGACAGCAAGCCCCAAAGCCAGGAAGTCCGTGAAGGTCAAATAGTCAAGTTCAGGTGTGAGGGTGAGTAGAGCTGAGGTCACTGGCCCCACAGTGTAGCCCTGGGTGGCCACTCCCTCCTTCAACACAGTGTCCGAGCCTCCTGCACCACCCACCCCCTTGGGCACCAGCCACCCTGGAAGCCACTTTGCAGGGGCCGCCCCTCAGGAAGGACTCAGTCTAGTGTTCGAGAAATACCCAGCAGTGCCCTTGCTCATTGTTAGGTAGAGCACCAGCCTTGCGCCCTAATTCTCACCACCCTGGAGGGGAAACTGATCATCACCATCAAACACCAGCAAACTCCTCTCCTCCCTCCTGCTGGCTTTGGCTCACCTGGAGACCTAGCTGTCACCCTGTACCCTCCTCACTAGAACCCTGCCCCTGTCCTGGGTTGTTCACTTCTGTGACGTGGAGGGTCGAGGGGTAAGAAAGTGGACTCAAGCAGGAGGCAGCTACACACCAGTCTGAGCTCTTTCCTGGGTTTAGCCTCCCACCCCCCAGTACAGGGTGCTCTCAGGGGACCTCACGACCTTCACCTGGCCCTGCAGTTTCAGGGATCCCAAAGCCCCAAGTGGCCTGGTTCCTGGAAGGTGTCCCCGTGAGGAGACGAGAAGGCACCGTTGAGATCTACGAAGATGGTGGGTCCCATTACCTCTGCCTGCTGAGAGCCCGGGCCAGGGACAACGGGCGCTACAGCTGCATAGCCTCCAACATCCGAGGCCAGGTGTCCTGTGACTGGACCCTCCTGGTGAAAAGTGAGTACATTCCTCCGGGTCTCCCTGGGTTCTGGGCGGCGGGGAGCGGGGGGGCGGGCGAGGCGGGGAGAGGAAGGGAGGGAGAGGGGGACTTCATATCCTGAACAAGGTCATCTCCCACAGCCCCCACCCAGGGCATCCAACCCCGCAGACATTGTCCCCACATACATGCCAAGGCCAAAGTCACTGCTCAGGACAGTGACCCTGACCTCGAGTTCATCAACATCACCTCAGAATAAACTTCCCCGGCCCACGCCTGCCCGGCCAGAGCTGCCTTTCTTGGGCTCCTCAGCTGCCTGGGTAGCGCCAGCACTCACTTCTCTAACCACAGGGAGCCGAACGTCCCCTAAATATACGCGTCTAAAGTAACATGAGCTGATGTGGGATCCCACATCTCTTCTGTTTATTGTAATATCTGCTTATAAAAGTAATGGGTGTTCATTGTGGGGAATTTAAACAATACATGATCCTATGACTCAAATATATGATATTTTAATGTTTTTAAAACAACATCGATGTTGTGCTGTATTCTAATTTGCTCATGTTACATGAGCTTATTTAATATTATTTGAAAACATAATTTTGATGGCCACATCATGTTTCACAGAATAATGTACCCAATTTAGGCATAGTCTTATTATTGAGTATTTAGATTGCTCCCATGTGTTCACTCTTGTAACAAAACTGTGATAATGCTTGTGCCCATCTATCTTTCTGTAAAATTTCCCCCTTTTTCTCTTTTTTCCTATCACAGCAGAAAGCTGTCTGTTTCCCTTAGGGAGACTTCTCTTTCCACTCTTTCCCTTCTCCACAAAGACTGAAACCAATAACATCCCTCTCCCGCCATTCTCTCTCCCCCTCCTTTTACCCAGAGGCCCTTCTTCCCCCGTGGGCATGCTCTGCTCTTCCCTGTGCTGGAGGGGCAGGAAAACTCTTCCTTCTGCTCCACTGCCTCTTTAGCTCTGACTTTCTCTCTCTGTTCCCTCTTCCTTAAACTTGCTGCCACGTAGAGAGAGTCTCTATTGCTGGGACTGACCGGCAGACCCTGAGCCACGGATGAATGGATTACTCTGACACACGTTTCTGTGAAAGAGAGGCTAAGAGGCTGCTTGGCTCTAGCAGCCAAGCAGCCCTGTTCACCTGCCTCCTTAGGCTTTTATTGTAACAACAGCTTGAACTAAAATTGGCTATTAAGTACTCTCAGCAGGGTAAGCATCCTTGAGAAGACACATGCGTCTGTGGTGTCTTTTAAGCAAGGACGTGTCTAAGTAAACACCTGGTGGCTCAGACTTGTTTGGAAAAGTCAAGGCAGGGGCAGGCACCTTCGGCCAACTCCTGCCCCGTGCCTCCCCACTCTGTCACCGCTGCTATGATTGTAACAGCTAACACTCCACCAGAAAAGCCTGCTCCGTGTGCCGGCATGTGTGCTAATGTTCTACTTGCATTGCTCCATTTAGTGAGCCCAACAGTGTTACAAGCCAATTGCAGTCACACCCAGTACTGAGCTGTAGTGAGGTTAAGTGACTTGTCCAAGGTCACATGCTTTGTAAAAGGTTCCTAACCCACGTTGGTCGGACATGGAAGCCCATACTTTCAGTGGCTCACAAAGGCGTTTTTCTAGGGAGAGAATTGGACACTGGCGGGGAAGAAGTGGAGGTGGTGCCTCCGTACACCCCCTTGAGGTAGCCGTCCATCCCTCCCTCGGGGCCAGTCCCTTTCAGATGCCCCATGACTGACTCCTGGCTGCTCTCCCCTCAGGGGAGCTCTGGTCTAGCGGAGGAAGTGTGGATGTAGTCGAGAGCCTTGCTTCACCATTGGGCTTGGCTATGGGAAATAATTAGCTTCGTCTGTAAAGTGAGCTAAGACAGAAAACGCATGGCCTTGTCATAGTCACGCCTGGAAAAGTACCTGGCATATAGTAAGCCCTCAACTATTGGGTTTGGCCCTTAAACCCTTGCAGTATAATCACATGGCTTGCCTCTCATCACTGTACTAAATAGCGTCTATTGAAAAGCATAGGTGAGCCCTAACCGGTTTGGCTCAGTGGATAGAGCGTCGGCCTGTGGACTGAAAGGTCCCAGGTTCGATTCCGGTCAAGGGCATGTACCTAGGTTGCGTGCACATCCCCAGTAGGGAGTGTGCAGGAGGCAGCTGGTCGATGTTTCTCTCTCATCGATGTTTCTAACTCTCTATCCCTCTCCCTTCCTCTCTGTAAAAAATCAATAAAATATATTTAAAAAAAAAAAAAGAAAAGCATAGGTGAGATGTTTTTTAATCATCTAGTCCAGTTACCTTTTCTCAGCCGTCAGCCACCTTGACATTTCTGCAACGTGTCCTAGTCGTTGTATAAGAGATTATCTACCCCTATTGCTCTTAATTAAGGTCCTCAAACTACAAAATGCTCCCCAGTTCACCAAGTACAGACTTCTGGGAAGTCTAGCTGGGTGGTCCGCAGAGGTCATCATCATGCGGAAGCTTCGTAAGGTACAGTCCCCACCCCCAGCAGCCCTGGGCCATTGGCGTGGGGTGGAACACTGGGACGCATATGTGTCTGTCATCTGATTCAGTCCTGGAATTGGAAAAAGTAATTATACTAACTTAAAATCGAAATGTTCTCACGAGTGACCTGTCCATGTAAAAAGATGGTCACAAGACTGTGCAGTCACCAATGGATATAAAGAAGCTTAGAGACACTGGACAGTGGAGTAGGACCAGAAAGGCAGAAGGAGGAGATGTCAGAGTCAGACCAGGCAGGAGTGTCCAAGTCCCATGAGCGGAGGCAGGCCCAGGTCCTGAGCACCCCCACACGTGGTGCTTTGTGATGGTGGAAAGCCCTGCCAGGTACTCCGCCTCAGGCTCCAGGTCTCTACCCCAGAGGTGTGCCCGCTTCCAGTATGAGGCCTCTGAGGAAGCCCTGGGTGCCCAGGGCAGTGAGGTGTCTACCTGTGAGACTTGGAGTGACTGTAGTCAGTCGCCAGAATGGGCCAGCTGGGATCTGGGATGGCCTGTCTGCTCTCTGCCCTCACAGGACCGGCCTTGATGGAGGCGGCCCCCTCCTTCTCCAGCGTCCTGAAGGACTGCACCGTCGTCGAGGGCCAGGACTTTGTGCTGCAGTGCTCGGTGCAGGGGACCCCAGTGCCCCAAATCACTTGGCTGCTAAATGGTGAGCCCCCCTGCCCCAGCCCTTGGGCCCCCTTGGTCCTGCTTGCGTTCTCACTTGGCTTCCACACGTATCACTCTGAACCACATATGCATCAGAAGGAAGCACAGGTTCAGGGAGAGAATGGGACCTGCCCTTGCCTGGCTGGGGATACTGAGCAGGTTACTACTCCCTCTGAGCTTTGAGCTCCTTGCCTGCAAGACAGAAATAATGCCACTTACCTTCCAGGGTGGCGGCCATGAAATTAAATTAGATCCTTTATATAAAACAGTTAACGAAGTGTCTGGGACCTAGGTGCACAAGCAATTTAGTTTCTTTTTATGTGGCCAGACTCATAATAGGCCCTCAATAAATATTTGTGGAGTCAATAAAAGAACAAATACACCAAATTAATGAACCATACTAGAAGTTACTCAAAGGACCTCATCTTTGATTTAGTGGCAGGTGGTGTTGGGGTCCACAGACCAGTAATTCTTTTTAATGGTATAGTCCTATGGAGACATGCCAACTTTTAAAAAATGTATTTAATGATTTTTGAGTGTGGAAGGGAGAGAGAGAGAACAAGAGAGAGAGAGAAATATCGACTTGTTCCACTTATTTGTGCATTCATTGGTTGCTTCTTATATGTACCCTGACCAGAGAGGGAACCCACAACCTTGGTATATCAGGACGATGCTCTAACCCACTGAGCTACCCGGCCAGGGTAGCAAGCTTTTTGTTTTTGGCCAAGTAATGTCCTTTGAAAAAATTTTCATATATTATCACCCTCCTCTTTTTAAAAAGGCCTTTAAATCCCCAAAGTCTGGAAGAACTCTAATTTTAGAACTGAGAACAGTCCGTAAAATTGATGAAATTGAGCAAGGTCTGCTTCGGGGATCAACAGGGGGAAGGAAGGAGCAGCTGCCAAGAGTCAGGAGACAAGGGCACGTGTCCTTCTCCGCCATCCAGTGGTTGGGTGACCGGGACACCCCCCCTTACCTCTCTGGCATCACCCATGAGGAGGTCGGCTGGAACAGAGGTTCAGGGTCTCAGCCAACTCTCAGGGCTGATGGGATAGGCCAGTGGTCGGCAAACTGCGGCTCGGCAAACTGCGGCTCAGCAAACTGCGGCTCTTTGGCCCCTTGAGTGTGGCTCTTCCACAAAATACTGGCTCTTCCACAAAATACCGACTTCTGTGCATGGGCCACGAAGTTTCAATCGCACTGTACGGGCGCGCCCGCACATGGTATTTTGTGGAAGAGCCACACTCAAGGGGCCAAAGAGCCGCATGTGGCTTGCGAGCCGCAGTTTGCCAACCACGGGGATAGGCTCCTTAAGGTAGAAGGGCACCCATCACCTATGCACCAGTCTCCAGCTGTTTGTGCACCACTGACATGTATGTTGCTTGGGAACTTTCCTCGTTGGTATAGTCTGTTAGGCTTTGATGGAAATTATCTCTCGTCGGTGAGCAAAGGCGCCATGGAGTTTTCCTGTGTCATCGACTTGGATCGCTAAGTGAGAACTGAGGTCTCCCCGCCCTCCACCCTCGTGAAGAACATAGCCCCTGTTGGATTCATGACTAAACTGCAAGGGGGCAGCCTCCTTGTGGCTGGGACGGAGCATGGGCGGTAAGGGCTAGCGATGGATCTGAGTGAGAGAGCTTCACTTCCATCTGCCTCTGCGTCCCAGCCAGAGGCGCAAGGACGTTCTTCTGTGAAGGGCCAGATAGTGTTGTCTCCGTCAAGCTGCTCAACGCTGCTGTACTGGCACAGAAGCAGCCTGACACAATATGCAAATGAGCGAGTGTGGCCATGTTGCAGTAAAGCTTTACTGATGGACACTGAAATGTGAATTTCGTACAATTTTCACATCATGGAGCAGTTCTCCTTTGATTTTTTCAACCCTTTAAAATCTGTAAAAACTGTGCTTAGCTTTCAGGCTGTACAAAAACAGGCTTCAGGTCAGAGTTGTCCCATGAGTAGTGGTTTGCTGACCTGATCTGCACAGGACTGAAAAGCAACCCCACCTCCTTATTCCTGGTGAATCTTGGCATTTCCACACTCTGACCACTAGAGGGCAATTGTGCTCAAGTTGGGCCCCCGTGGCCACTGACTCTGGTCTTAACCTTCGTGGAGCTGGGAGTTGTGTCTCCAGATCTGAGTGCCTCTTTTCTGGGGCCACCATCCCATCCCATCTGGTGGGGACAAGATGAGTTGTGCCAGTAAAAGGAGAGCTCTCACACATCTTGTCAGCATGCTCAACAGCAGAGGCCCTGTGAGGGCAGTCATGGGATGCACTGGTATTCTCAAGGAAGAGGTTTTAGGGTGTGATTGTCACAAAAAAATAAAAACCAAGAGCAGTGGTCCACCCTCTCAGTAGCAGGACCCTGGCCCCTGCCGTTCCAGCCCCGATTTGGTGCAGGGCAGTAGGTCAGGCCGAACCTCCTCCCTCAGGTCCTGTGCGTGCTTGGCCGCCTCTGCCAGACTGTCATGGAGACGTGAGTGTTGTTATGTGCAGAAGAAAACATTGCATTGCAGGGAGAACACTTCTCTCCATACTCCCTCCCTCTCCGACTGCTCGCCCCCAACTTTATGAAGTGCAGCCTGACGAGGGAAGAAGCTGACATTTGCTTCCTATATGGTGAACGGACACATTCCTGCTCTAAGGCCACAATCCTCAGTGATGAGATTTCTTCTTCCTGCAATGAAAGCTCACATCCTGGGATGATAAGGGCCCAGGAACATATAGCATTAAGGGAACCACTGAGTTCCTAGCCTGCGTTTCTCTCCCCATGCAGGATTTTATAGAGGGCCTCTCATGGCAGGGTCTCTGGGAAGAAGGGGCCAGCGTTGTTTCCACTTCCCCATGTTTATCTTTCTTGTGAACCCTAAAATGCCCCTTGTCCCGTGGAAGAAGTGCACCTAATTGCAGCATCAGGTTGAGAGTTCTGGGAATTATCTGCCATGGGCTATGGAATCATTGTTTCTGGAGACTTCTAAAAGGAGTCTGGCTGGTCTGCTCTGCCCGAGGCTGGGCTGGGGGCCAGATGACCCTGTGAGATTCTTTCCAGGCTCCGAAGTCTGTGAAGTCCAGGATGTGGACTGGGGGACTATTTATGTAAACAGAATGCGCAGAACTGTGCCCCTTTCCTTCCCGCATTCTAAATGCCTCCAGAAGCTCTCCCTCAGTCCTTCCAGCCGCAGTCTTGCTCCTCCACCCTCACAGTTACTCCTCTCCTCCATCTCCCTAGCACCTGCCTCTTTCTCCACCCACAAGCCTCTGCCCAGGTGGCTGGGATGAGGGGGGGGGCTGCGGGGGAAGCTGACTCCTCATTAGGTCTCAGTGTGTCTGAGCAACGATGGTGAGCATCAGAGTCACTACCAGAGCAGCCTGCTGAGGACAGGGCTCCACCCCGTCCCCGTGCTGCCTGGCCTGAGCCCTTCTGTGCTTCCTCCACAGAGCAGCCCATCCAGTACGCGCACTCCACCTGTGAGGCTGGTGTGGCTGAGCTCCACGTCCAGGACGCCCTGCCGGAGGACCACGGCACCTACACCTGCCTGGCTGAGAACCCCTTGGGGCAGGCGTCCTGCAGCGCCCGGGTCACTGTCCAAGGTAGGAGCCTCTGCAAACACACCTGTTTTGGAAAGAGGGCCCTGCACCTGAGTGCAGGCAGGTGGAGGAGGTGGCCTCCAGGAGTCCACAGTGACAAGGGTCTGCCATGGGAGAGGGACATTCATACGCCAGTCCCCGCCCCCTCATCCCACCAGGGCGGAGGGGAGACGCAGCAGAACAAGGCAAAGATTCCTTGTCTCGAGCAGCTCCTGATCCGGTAGGAAGAAAACCGCACACTGAAAGATGACCTCGGAGGAGCACCCCTGTCCCCTAAGAGCTAGGGCTCTCACAAATGCCCCTCACGTGCTGGGGGACACTGGGGACATCGTGCCAGTATTGAGGCCTCTAAAGGTCTGTCCCTGCTCCTCCCACCACCAAGGCTTGTTTTTACACATCACCAGCCTGGTGTGTGGTAATCTGATTATCCCCGTCATCCATTGATCCCGCCAAGGGCTTAGTCCCAGGAAGGGGCAGGGCCGGCACAGAACTCAAGTCACAGCCGTCTGGGCTGTGGTGTCGGTGGTGGTGACAGTGGCCGGGAAAGTGTCCTCAGGTCCAGGTGTCCAGGTAAGCCTGACTCCCCACCTCACCCTGGCCTGGGCCGGCTCCTGGGGTGACTGGGGCGACTGGGCCTGGGGCCTTGAACAGGGTGCTCTGTGCTCTGCTTTCCCTGCAGACCAGCAGGAAGACTATGTCTTCCCACTCTGTCCCCCAGGGCCCAGGCCTGCCAGGGAGAACGTTCCTGTCCCCTGTGCAGCCACCTTCTGGGTTTCACTGCAAAGGGAAAAGTCATGTGGGTTATGCGTTAAGTACTTCCCCCCTCACCTATATTTTTTCATCTGGACCTCAGCAGCCCTGGGTGGGGGGTTCTGTTTCACACGAGGGGTCTGGAGGACTGGAGGAGGGAACGTGACTTGCCCGAGTACACCAAGTGAGTAAGTCAAGCTGCCCTTCCAAACCCAGCTGCTCGTGCTCCAAGCCCGTGCCTGTTTCTGAGCCTGCCCTTTCCAGAGTGTGTGTCCCCTGGCCAGGGCGGGAGGCTGGCCCCGTGGCTGGGCAGTGTCAGCCACGTAGGGATAAAGGAGTCCGCACTGACCGAGGGCGTGGCCAACGCTGGCTCCCTGGGGTCTCTGCCAAGAGGGGACATGCTCCCTGGCTTCTCCATTTCTCTGAGGGGCCTAGGCATGGGGTCCGCACCGTGACCTGGTCTCTCTTCCTCCAGGAAGCCCTCTAGGCCCTGGTCGGAGCCTGGCTCTGACCCTGGGTGTTTGTCAGCCAGCGTTCTGGTTTCTACACTTATCCGTTTCCTCACAGATCTCATTGCATGGCTCCTTGAGGGGCCTGGAGAAATTGTGTTCATGAGACTTAAGAGGAAACAAGAACAGATCTGAGCCTCGTCTACTTGGCCCAGGGGAGCAGCTCTCCCCTTCCCACCAGGAGCTCTCCCTGGAGGTTTGCATGCCAACCCCCAAATCTAGTGGCATCTGAGAGCCAGGCCTGCGTTCAGCGGGTGTGGCATTTCAGCCACTCCCTCACTAGCTTCGGCCCGTGGCCCCGCTAATCCAGGGCCTGTCCTGGTTGCCAGTGTGAAGATTGGATTAGAGAGACCCAGCTGAGCTGATAGTGCAGCTACAGGTGGGGGACTCCGGGCGAAGGATCGGGAAGTCTGGCAGCCATCCTTCCTGCCTCCTGGTTTGTGGGTGGAGTGGGGCCTGCGGGAAGGCCCATCCAAGGTTTTAAAGCAGAAAGGGAGGGGTCCAGCAAGAACTCCGAGAGGCCATTTGGACTTGCTCTGAGAGCAGCCCTGCCTGAGTGAGCAGCCCCTCCCCGTGTGGGATTTACTGACCTGTGAAGGCCAGACAGAGGCTCAGATACCATAAATGGTGAAGGAGGCCGAGAGACGCAGCGCGCCCTGAGGCCGGCCGCGCTGGGGCTGTCTGCACAAGGATCGGGGCCGCGGAGCCTGGCACAGTGACACCCCTGGCCCCATGCTCCCAGGGACTTGGGAAGCTGGAGTCCACATGCTGCACCATCCTCCCTCCACAAACTGGAGTGTTTCTTACTTTATTGGCAGCTCCGTTGGCTCCAGGTCCTGAGGGCCACTTAGGGGATGGGAGATGGCTGCAGTGGAGGCCTTTGTCCCCTGTGGTGCCTGCCGCTGTCTGTCCTCTCCCTCTGCCCAGGCCTGGCCTGTCTGCTGCCCTCAGTGTGGCACAGGGCCACGGTTGGAGCGCGGATGTGGCACTAACTGCCTGAGTGTGAATCCGGCTCCACCGCTCACCAGGCCTGCAACCTCCAGGCCTCACCTTCCTCTTCTGTGAAATGGGGACACTGATAGTCACCCCAGTCCTGTGAGGGTTAAATGAGTGAGTACCCGTAATGTCCCCAGGATGTAGGAATTGCTGAGTAAGCGTGTGCTGTTGTTCCACAGGGCCTGACCTTTAAACAAAATAGAAGTTTAAAATGCCAAGTCTAAGGAGCCGTCTTACCGAAGGATCAACTTTGCCTCAGTGGGCGGTTGACTATCTGTTTTGGTAAAGGGAAGGGGAAATCCGAGGATGGTCTCAGGCACCCCATTCAAGGGGCTCTGGCCACAAGAGGGCGCCATTCAGCAATGCATCTCCCTCCGGTCGGTCGTCTGGGTTCCTGGGGGCAGCTCTGCTGGAGGCCAGAGCTCAGTGGGAGAGGTCAGCAGATACTTTGCTGGAGACCAGATGTGGGGACTCTTTCTCACCTCTTTAGCCTTTTGCTAAGGTTTTGCAATCATCCGGAAGTTGACCCAGCACTCTGGCATGGTTTCTGCAGCCACTTTTTCCTTTCTCTGCCTCTTCTCCTCAGTATCCCTTCCTCCACAAATCCAGCTAACTCCCCCTCACATATGTCACTTCCTCTGGGAGGCCTTCCCTGATCACCCCAGAATGGGCTCTCTGACCAGCTGTACCTCCCTTATTATCATTGTGCTTAAATGCCAGCACGTCTTCACTGAGCATCTGTCTGTGCCAGGTTTGTCCTGGGGACACTGCACGGAACAGGGCAGGCAAGCTCTGCCTTCATGGCGTGTACATTCTGATGGGGAGACGGGTAAGACTCAACATCTGGTTGAATCGAACACTGACAAGCACTGTTAGAAAATGAGGACAGAGGAGGGTGATGAAGGAAGTCTCTACAAGGAGGAGACTTCTGAGCAGAGACGTCAGTGGACTGGAGGAAGAGCGCTCCAGGCAGGCGGTACGCAAGTGCCAAGGCCCTGAGTCGGGAACCTGGTCAGCCTGTGGCTGGAGCAAAGTGAGTGGGTGGCCAAGTGGTCGAGGATGAGTTCAGAGATAGAGGCAGGGTACATCATGCAGGGCACCCAGGGGTAAGGACAAAACATCCTGTTCTGTCCAATTTCACTTAGTTCCCCTGCAGACTGTAAGCTGCCTCCAGGCAGAGACCGTGTTTTACTGTTGCAGGTGAAGCAGGGCCTGCCATGTGGACGTGTGTTCAGTGACTGAACGAAAGAGCAAACTGAGGTCGAGTCTCCCCAGCAGTGGCAGTGTGTGTGTGTGGGGGCGGGGGGTAGGGGGTGAGGGGGGGGCGGGGGGGGGGAGGCCTTCTGTCCACCTCCTCACTTGTCTGGGGCTCAGTCAGTGCTCACCGGAGGTGCAAGAAATCCACAAACCAGCTCTCAAGTCGGTCACCAAATACCCTTTCCTTGCCCGCACTTAAAGGAAAAAAAAAATCCCCAGTAGTTAATCAGGCAATGAAAGCCTTCCCTTCTGACCCAGGATGGAGCCTAAAGGATGATTAATCCAAATTCCTGCAAAGACCAGGAAGATCTGAACAAGAATAAATTGTTCAGTGCATATGGACTGTGTCATTGGTGGGGGCTTCCTTAGGCTGGAATATTTTAATTTATCTCCTCTGGAGTATCTTTGTGGAGGCGAAAATTCTTAAGTGACTAGATTTATTAACCTACTAATTGCACCCATTTTGACATAGTTTTGAGCCCAATGGTTTGTTTATTTAACTGAAGGTCTGCTGGGCTTTTTAAAGACGCCTAAGGACATAGAAAAAAATGAAACTTAATAGCCATATTTATTAGAGAACTTGTTTTGACGTGAGGTCCTAATGAAAACAAAGGGCCCTGGGGAAGTCAGCCGTGCACAGTGCAAGCATCAGTAGAAGCCCAGGCCTTCAGATCAGGGGCAGCCACTCCATGTGGTAGCCCTGAGCACAGGCAGCCTCTGTGCCTGAAGACACTGCTGCCACCTCCTCTCTCCTAATCATGCTCAGGTGCTTTGCACCCCGTGTGATCTGTCCAGTGGGTGTCAGGTATGGACCCTGCCCGCCATGAATTTAAAAACACTGAAAGCTTTTAAAATACGTATGTCAGCTAAAGAGAAATTTATTGAAGGAAAAAGATAAGTATCGGTTTTAACTTGTCTTTAATATATATTAAAGATCTTTATTGATTTCAGAAAGGAAGGGAGAGGGAGAGTTAGAAACATCAACAATGAGAGAGAATCATTGATTGGCTACCTCCTGCACAGCCCCACTGGGGATCGAGCCCGCAACCTAGGAATCAAACCATGACCTCCGGGTTCATAAGTTGATGCTCCACCACCGAACCATGCCGTTCGAGCAACTTGTCTTTTTTTTTTGAGGACCTTAAAACATCTGCCCAAAGGTCTTTCAAATTCTAAGAAGGCAAGCAGTGAAATGTTAAATTATTTTAAAATCAATAGTTTTGTTTTATATAGGTTGACTATAAAAGTTTGGACAGGTCAGTCCTTCATGTCCCAGAAGGACTTCCAAGTACATAGTTTACATCTGTGTCCATGTCATAGAACTTGAGCCTCGTTTTACTGATCAGAGATTTATACTGTCTACTTATGCAGCACATTGTAGGTCATAGCTGCCAATTGCTAGCTTGGAGTCCTTGGTCGAGACTGCCACCCCGAATTACAGCGCTGTGTTCCTATTGGCGGAATGCGATCCGTGCTGATCGTGCTGCGACGGTGTCGGGAGGAGCGTGGTTTCCAGGCACTCATCAGGATGGAACGTTGCGTGGTTTGGATGCTGTATCTTGATGTTTAGAGCTCGATGATACTTCAAGGCAGTCAGAAGGCCGTGGTTGCAATGGCCCCAGCTTCCTATCCAACAACCCTATCATTACTGGTCAGAGATCTTTTTTAGGATGCCATTCGTCATTGTTTCCTTTCATGCTTTTCCTTGCACACTTCTCTTCTCATTTGCTTCTTAGGTTCTGGAGAAATCAGTGGGGGATCGGGGGACAGAGCCAAAAGAGAGCCAGGCTAGGGGTATCTGTGTGCCTCAGATGCAGCTGTTCTGCTGATCCTCCGAGTGGGGTTATTTGGTTAGGACTTCTTTCAGAAGAGAAGTCAGATACCTCCCTGGGGATTTGCACTTTGCACAGATGCCCTGCAGATGGGACGGGGCCGGGCCCCACTTCAGCTGGGTGACGGTGACCTTCCTTTGATGAGTCCTCTGGAGCCAGAGTCCTGCAGTTTAGGGAAAGGAGGAGGCTAGTCTTCAGTCCTAGACCAGGCTGGATTTTGAGCACCAAATAAAGGAAGAAGGGAGGACTGTGTTTCCAGAGCTCCTTTCAGTTGGTGATTTACTGAATTTTCATAGTATAACAGTGTTTGGAGTAAATCAGATTTGCTGTTGAAATGGTATTTTGTATTCTAATGACTAAGCAAAATAGGTCAGGTTCAAAGCTTAAGGAAAATCCTTAGGAGATCTGAGAAAAAGGCGATCATTTTCCGTTCCCCTAACTTCCCAAGAGGTCTGTGTGTCTTCCTGTCTGAAAAGTGTTGGGAAAGGGGACGTTAGGAAGTGGGGGAGGGCCATTCCACGTCCATGTTCATTTGGTGATCACCTCTGAATCCAGGCTGCTCTTAAGTTGCTGACAGACAGGGGCTGAGACTTAGTGAATGGCTATGACAGCAATAGGTGGAGGTCATTTGCGGGGGAGACCCCTGGGGGCTCCTTAGATGGTAGAATATTTTGTACCAATATGCTATCTGTTTTATATTTCTGTGTCATCCGTTTAAACACTTTAAATGTAACATTTCATAATTTTTTGTTTTAATCCAAAACAAGTTTTAAATGAGCTGGGAGACTGCAGTGGGCCATTTTCAAGGAAAACTCCTCAGCTATTCATGTGTGAACATGTGCATTTAATGCAAATTCAATCCCTAAGCCTGGAGCTTCAGAGAGAAGCCAGCTGGCTAGTAAAAGTTGACAGGTGAAGGAAACACTTCTAAGGAGAAATTCAGAATTGTTTTTCCTGCTAAAGCCATAGAAAGGAGAGGAAGGACTCGGAAGGGAAGGACAGGAGAATTATCGTAGCGCAGAGGGAGCTGCGGAGACCTCATCAGGCACTGGGACACAGGCGGGAGGGGCTCTTCATTTCAAGCCCCAAGAAGCTAAAAGGCCTCGTTCATGTCTCCAGGCGTGAGGAATGGGTTATACAGGTTACTGTGTAAGAATGAATGAGAAGGGTAACTTGTACCTGTTGTGTGGGTATTTCTCTCTTTCTCCAAACAAGAGCTTTTCAAAATAAAATATCGGGTTAATACCAATTCATGTGAGTTTTAAACTAAAACTACTATTTTTTTAAAAAAAGGAATGAGTTTGGGTTTTTTTAAATGTTTTTATTGATTCCAGAGAGAGGAAGGGCAAGGGAAAGAGATAGAAACATCAATAATGAAAGAGAATCATTGATCAGCTGCCTCCTGCACACCCCCTATGGGGGATCGAGCTCGCAACCCAGGCATGTGCCCTGACTGGGAATCGAACCGTGAGCTCCTGGTTCATAGGTTGGCACTCAACCATTGAGCCACACTGGCTGGGCCAAAACTACTATTAGTGTTTTTAATGAGGGACATTGTTTTGACAGGAAAATCTAATCAATTAATAAGCTGTTTGTTTAATTCCCATAACAATCATCTTTCCACTTTTGAAATAAGTCCACTTTATGGATAAAGAAAACTGAAGCTCAGAGGTTAATAATGTCAGCTGCCTGACGATCCAGCTAAGATGCTGCAGCAGGAGGCCTCCCCCTGCTCCAGCCCTGTGCCGTCTGCTTTGCTGCTCCGGGACCCTGATGAGCTGTTTGTCTGGTACCTTTGCTTCACCAGAGCAAGAATTGAATGTTTCAGTTCATGTCTTAGGAACTGTCTTCAAAAACAGTTTCTGATGAGCAAAAATGGGCAAGCAGGAAGTCAGAAGGTCAGTGGGAGTGGAAAGCAATGTCTTTCTCCCTCTCCTTCCTTTCCCCTCCGTCCTTCCCACATCGCCTCTCTCTTCCCCCTCTCTTGTCTTTCCTCTCTCTATTCTTCCCTTTCTCCTACTGTTTCTCTTTCTCAAGTCCTGTTGACAGCTTTAATCTGTATGGCATCATTTTCACTCGTCAGTAAACTGCTTATGAGTATTCTTAAACTTAGTTCTTTTTATTTTTTTATTTTTTGTTAATCCTCACCCGAGGCTATTTTTTCCACTGATTTTTAGGGATAGTGGAAGGAGGGAGGATGAGACAGAGAGAAGCATTGATGTATTGATGTGAGAGAGACACATTAATTGGTTGCCTCCCGCACATATCCCCGACCAGTGCCAGGGATCAAGCCTACAACCGATTTACGTGCCCTTGACAGGAATAGAACCCAGGACCCTTCAGTCCGAGGGCCAAAGCTCTATCCACTGAGCCAAACCAGCTAGGGCTAATCTTAGTTCCTCCTTACCCACTGGAGCACAGGCCTGATCCTTTCCCTGTCTCTCAGCATGGAACATGCATCCAGTGGCTAGCCACTCAGGTGATGACGGAGCGAGTCAGTGAGGGAAGGGAGAAGCATTGGCCAGCTGACCGAGTACCAGAGCGATAGATCTGTTCACTAAAGCTTTAATCCTGGGCAGTAATCAAGGAGCCCAGCCCTCCTGGAATGCAGAGAGAAGGCCAGCCGGCTCTGGCCTTGGGCTCAGCAGGGCAGCCGGGAGCACAGTGGTGGGAAAAACCTGGGGTATATTTAGTCTGGCCCCGTTTGAGCTGGGCAGCAAGTCTGCCCCTGGGTCCCAGGGACGCTTCTCTTGCTATTTGTGTGCTATAGCCAGTGCCTGCCCCTCCTCCCCTGCCCTCCTACCTCTGCCTCAAACCAGGATGGTGACAGATGACCACTAACGCACAACCCCAGCAGGGCACAGCTCTAGGGTCACCAGTGACTCTGGGCATGAACATAATGACCCGAAGCTCCTTGTGGGATCCAGGTGGCTGGGCCTGTGTTCTCAGGTCAGTGGAGGGAGAGAGCCCAGACCAGGACCTGCCAACCAGGTCAGCCCTGGGGTCTTAGTTCCCTCCACGGCGAATGGGGGCTCAATCTCCCCCACCTCAGAGGAAGTTAAGGAGGACACTCAACAGAATCATGAACATCCTTCAGCATCATGAAATGCTGAACTTTGTAAGGAATTGTTACAATGTTATCTCAGACTCTGCCTCATTCAAGGTAAATGGGGACTTTTCTCCTAGTGATTGTCAATTTGAGTTTGCCCAACCAAGAAGGTCAGTTGGGTTATAAAAGGCACAAAACATTTAATTTTATTCTTATTCCCTGCCCGATATTGTTCTAGCAGTTTTACATGATATTTCTTTGAATCATTGAAAAACCCGGCAGTATTGATCATGCATGATACCGATGCTGTATACAGTCCACTTATCACTATAGTATTATCACTAATAATTGATGATGACTATTACCAGCAATCTAGAGGAGAGGACACTGAGGCGTGGGCTGGGAACTCCTTTGGCCCACGCAATTAGAGCTGAGTTCAGAGCCAGTGTCCACCTGCCTGACTTTATCTGCGTCCACACAGGAATGAGCAAGAGCTGATGCATGGGGGTGAGCCAGAATCACCTGGTTGGCTCTGGAATTAGATGCCCTTTTCACCTGGCTTGCCCCGCTCTGCTTTAGTGCTTCTCCCTCGAGGAGGGTCTAGGATACAGATCTGCAGAAAATACACTTGTCCTCCTGTGGGTTCACCTTGGGCGCCATGGGAGAATGCTGCTTCCCTGGGAGGAGACCATCCCCAGAACCCCTGGGCCTCGCTGTCGGGAGGCCTGGGTATGAGCTCCAGGACTGCGTTTAACAGGCTCCGTGACCTCGCGAAAGTCACTTTCCCTGAGCACATCCTGGCTGCTGGGTCAGTGACGCGGGTGGTGGGGTTCTTCTGGGGAGTCAGGGTTCTGTTAGGGCTGCTTTTTCGGACCACCTAAAGGAAGCTGCTTGCCCCTCCTCCGTGCTCCCTAGTCCCAGTGCAGTGTGCTCATAGGGAGGGTGGGCTGGCTTTCTCAGCCCTTGCAGACTTGGAAGCGGCTGAATGCTGGGGATGACTCAGCCATGCACTAGCCTAGATTCAGAGTCTCTCCAGGCCCATGTGACCCCAACCTGCAGATTCATTTCGCACTTTTACTCCCAGTGACGCCCCTCCTTCCTCTGTTCTTGCTGGGGGCCTTGGAGAAGAAGAACAGGGTCAGAGGGCAGGGGTGACCCTGGAGCTCAATGCCTGTCCAGGGCCAGTTCCCACAAGTTCAGTCACTCTATATCCCTCTCTGGGAGGGAGTGCAGGGAAAGCTCATTCTCAATTTACTTCAGATCTATCTCTTGATATTTTAAAGCCAGCATTTATATTCCTAAACAGTATTTGCCTCAGGTCGCATAAAGTGAGTCAGCCTTGGGGGAGGGCCCAGCCTCTGTTTGTTCTGCTGCTGATAAGCCCACCGCGACCCTGAGCCTAAGTGGTGAAGAGGGAGCAGCTCCAGCCAGCCCCTCGCCACCCTGAGCCTGAGTGGTGAGGAGGGGGCAGCTCCGGCCAGCCCCTCGCCACCCTGAGCCTGAGTGGTGAGGAGGGGACAGCTCCGGCCAGCCCCTCGCCACCCTGAGCCTGAGTGGTGAGGAGGGGACAGCTCCGGCCAGCCCCTCGCCACCCTGAGCCTGAGTGGTGAGGAGGGGACAGCTCCGGCCAGCCCCTCGCCACCCTGAGCCTGAGTGGTGAGGAGGGGGCAGCTCTGACCTGCCTCACACAGGGGCTGTCATGGATGGCGAGTAGCCGTACAAAGTATTTTCACGTTTCGCCACCCTGAGCCTGAGTGGTGAGGAGGGGGCAGCTCTGAC
>NW_005871153.1:3103867-3106964 GCF_000147115.1 Myotis lucifugus
GGGGGGGGGGGGGGGGGCGGGGGGAGACAGGCACCTCTCAGGAGAGAGAGGCACAGATATGCTTCACGTTCCCATTGGCCGAGACCCATAGGCTGTCAAAGCCCCAGGTCAGGGCAGTGGGCAGGGAAGACCCCAGAGAGGATGGGGGCGGGGGTGGCTGAGGAACAAGGGTGCATCTGCCAGGAGCTCTGTGGGGCTGGGACTCTGGCAGAGAGCAGGGAGGCGGGAACGGGAAGGGCTCCGGACAGGCGAAAACATGTTGTCCTCAAGCCTTTCGGTCTGTGCATGACAGGAAATTCCTCAACTCTCCCGAGGCAGCCCGCTTTCCTGGCCACTGCCGCCCAGTCAGAGCACCGGGGTCTCTGCACCTCCAGTGCTGGGCCCAGCCCCTCCCGGGCCTCCTGCCTGCCGCCTGGCTGCCCCTCTGTCAAAGGCAGCAATGCCGCGGGCTGGGGCAGGGAGCAGGGGCCTGAGAGCCTGTGCTCTCCTCATGGGCTACAGGGTTTCCCTGCTCGGCCGCCCTGCTCTTCAGCTCCATGCCCTTCACAGGGCACCCGATGGGGATTTTCCTCCAGCCTCCTAGGGCCTAGGACCTAGGCCTTCCCATCGTCACTCCCAGAGGCTGGGCTGGCAGAGCTGTGCAGTGGGCTGTATTTTGTTTTCAGGACCAACAGATAAAAATTCATTGGCAAATATGGAGGCCTCTCCCGGGTATGGGAAGCACCCGGGACGTGTATCCCACGCCGCCGGCTTCCTGGAGACCTGGTATTGGTGACCCTGGTATTGGGCCAAAAGGAGCCAACATACCAGAGTCCCCTTTCCCCTAAGCTTAGTGTCTGAGTTAGAGATACCATAGCCCTCTCTGCCCTTGCCCCTGCCCCACCAAAAGGCAAAAATAATAAAACTAGCAAAAAGAATTATCGAAGGTCACAGCCACCTGGCTGGCAGGACAGAGGCCAAGATCAGAGACGGGGCAGCCATGAGCTCATTGTGCACCAGGCTGTCCTGGGTGGGTAGTAGACTCCAGCTCAGGCCCTTTGCTGCCCTTCCCCTTCGGCTCCCATGAGGCAGGTCACAGCCCTGCTTCCGAGAATAATGGAAAGCCTGTTTGTCAATCCATCTCCACAGAAAGATGAGTGGGAATGAGTGGGCCAGCCCTGAACCCAAAGACTTATCTAGTTTATGTCTTTGACTAGCTGGTGCATTCTCTCCCTCTGAGAGAGAGAGAGAGAGAGAGAGACCCCTGCCCCTCTCCCCATTGTTACTGAGGTAATATTGATGTACAATAAACTGCATATATTTATGCTATTTAATTTGAAACCTTCACCTATAAAACCTTCACCTATAAAACCTTCACCACTGACTTCTCCATCATTCCATCACCCCAAATGCTTCTTCATGCCCCTTTATAGTCCATCCCTCCAACCATTTTTGTCACTGTATTTTACATTTCCTAGCATTTTATGTAAATGGAATCATCCAGTATGTACTCTTTCTTTGTCTGGTTCCCTTTATTCATTGTAATTTTTTGTGAGATTTGTCCCTGTCGTAGCGCTAGTGTCTATCATGAATCCATTCCTTTTTGCTGAGTAGTATTCCGTTGTATGGCTAAATCACCATTTGTCTATTCATTCACTTGTCGATAGGTTGTCTTCAGTTTAGGGCCATTAATAATAAAGCTGCTATGGACGTTTGTGGACAAGTCTTTGAATAAATATGTGCTCCCACTTCTCTTGTATAAGTAGCCAAGAGTAGAATCACTGGATCATATTGTAAATGTATGTTTAACTCTTTAAGAAACTGCCAAACTGCTTTCAAAGGGGTGTGTTCCGAATTACACCCCCACAGCATTCTATGAGCTCCCCGTTGCTCCACACCCCACCGCAGCAGTGCTTAGGGTGATCGGTCTTTTCAATTTTAGTCATTCCAGTGCATGTTATGTCTTTGGCTTTCTTGGGTGCTTAAAATCTCATGACAGGGCAACGGAGCATCATGCAGTCACAGAAAACAATGAGGAAGCTCTTCAGTTCTATTTTACAAGAGACCTCAAGATACATGGCTAAGTGAAAAAGCAAGATGCCAGTCATTGTGTGCACTGTGCTGCCATTTTTTTAAGAGGAGGAAATAAAAGAGTGTGCCTTTTGCTTGTGTTATACACATAGATCCCCTCTGGTAAG
Organism: Myotis lucifugus; assembly: GCF_000147115.1. Taxonomy (NCBI): domain Eukaryota; kingdom Metazoa; phylum Chordata; class Mammalia; order Chiroptera; family Vespertilionidae; genus Myotis; species Myotis lucifugus. The sequence goes on from NW_005871153.1 coordinate 3,106,045, forward strand.
ATGAGCAAGAAACTGAAAATCGGTTGCCTCTGGGGAGAGATAGACACTTGATGGCTGGAGGACGGGATGGAAGGGAGACGTTACATGTACCCTTCAGTACCTTTTGTGTCACACGAGGGTGTCCTTTGTTTAAAAAAGTAAATAAATTTAAGAAAAACACAATCTCATAAGATGCCCTCTCACCCCCGTGACTTTCTCCTGAGGAACCAGAACCTGGATTGGGCCCTGCAGGGCCTTGTTCTTTCCCTGCTGTCTGGCAAGAGCACGGCCACATCAGGCAGGGAAGCAGGCACGCCTAGTCCCCAGCGGATTCCAGGGCCTCCCCACACTCCTCTCTCGGTGGTCAGTTTCTAGGGGGAGCGGAGCCTGGCAGTCCGCTGCCCAGGGGTCACTTAGTCTGTGTTTGTCAAACGAATGGACAAATGTTGATCCCACGTCTGTTGTCTGCCACACAGAAAAGAAGAGTGACAGGAAGAGTGAGTACCTTCTGCCCACGGCCCCCAGCAAGCCCGCTGCGCCCCGTTTCCTGCAAGGCCTCTCTGACCTCAAGGTCATGGATGGAAGCCAGGTCACCATGACAGTCCAGGTGTCAGGTCTGTCGCTGCAGCTATCTCCTTGGGGTAGGAGGGAGCATTGTTCCCTGAGGTCCCCTCAGATCATTGGTGTACCAGGAAACAGGCATGGGACCCTCAGTGGGCCCAACGACGCAGAGCCTCTGGGTCCCTCCTTCCTCTTTCTCTGGGCAGGGATTTCTGTGTTGGAAGTCACATGGTCCAGGGGAGGAGATGGCCACGGCTAGAGGGTGAGGGATTGATGTGAAAACCCAATGTAGCTGGGAGGTTTGAACACAGGTACTAAACCAGATGATGTGAAGACTTCCCAACCCTTGGAAGATGCTCTCAGTTGCTCTATTCAAATTT
>NW_005871153.1:3107285-3108190 GCF_000147115.1 Myotis lucifugus
GTATTTATTTTTTTTATCATCACACACATAATTGCCAGAAAAATGGGAAGTATTTTTATAAAAGGATTCTATTTGTGTGTGTTATCCCTTTTTATTACAGTTTCCGTTCAGTATTATTTTGCATTGGTTTCAGGCGTACGGTACAGTGGTCAGACATCATACCCCTCACAGAGAGCTCCCTGCCTGGTACAGCCCAGTTATTACTATATTACTGACGATATTCCCACTGCTGTACTTTACGACCCATGACTATTTTGTGACTGCCTATTTGTACTTCTTAATCCCTTCACCTTTTTCACCCAGTCTCCCAAACCCCCTCCCCTCTGGCAACCACCAGTCTGTTCTCTGTGTCGATGAGTCTGCTTCTCTTTTGTTTCTTTATTTTGTTCCTTAGATTCTCGGTGTAAGTGAAATCATGTGGCGGTTGTCTTTCTCTGTCTGACTTATTTCACTTGGCCCTCCTGGGTTCTTACTTCCTCGTGAACTGCAGAAGCAATGAAGATGGCCTGTGACTACCCTCGGGGTCACCCCTTAGAGCTTCCTGCTCCTGCTGCAGGAGGCAGCGACGGGACGGTCCCGGGGAAGGGCTGGGTCCCCTCCCCTGTCTGCACTCCTCTGACAGAAATCTGAGGCGCTGTGCACCCGGCCTCCAGACACGTGCTAGCCAACTCCATCCGTCACAGAGGTGGTCCCCTCTCTCCTGACACCGCCCGGCCTGCCTCCCCGTTCGCCTCAGCCTTGCTCCTCTTCAGGAGAGCAGAGCGGCTCGACTCTTATCATAGAGGAAACCAACACAGACAGACAGTGGTTTCTGACTCAATAAATTGCTGTAAACTACCTGCTATATAGACTACTATAGTCTGAAGGTGCTGTCCTACATGAGCCTGGTGAGAAATCCCATATGA
>NW_005871153.1:3108290-3128764 GCF_000147115.1 Myotis lucifugus
TAAAGTCACGCCAACTGCGCAGTGGAGTCAGTGCGGAGCGGAAACATTGTCCCTTGAAACCCAGTGACCAGTTGCCTCTCAGGCAGTTTGAATTCTAATTTTTAAAAACATTCTTCCTGGGTTTTCTTTCTCATCTTTGAAATCCTATTTTTTTCACCTCTGGGTTCTTCCTAGTTTCCCAAGTCTGTTGTGAAATAATTATGAGCATGCATTAACACTTCCGTGTGCCACACGCTGTGTCAGCTGCCGTCCCAGGGGGCTGTGAGGGGGCTGTGCGAGCTCAGTTCATCCTCCAAGAAACCTGGGAGGCAGATGCGTTAGAAGACTTTCTGGGTAGGAAGCTGAAGCGTGGTTTAGTGAAGTACTTAGCACAGTGGCCCAGCACTATGTGCAGAGTTGCCAGGTGGCCCAGGAAAGCACCTCCTGACCAGGCCCCGACCTACCTCCCATTCAGGGAACCCACCCCCTGAGGTCATCTGGCTTCACAACGGGAACGAGATCCAGGAGTCGGAGGACTTCCACTTTGAACAGAGGGGCACTCGGCACAGCCTGTGCATCCAGGAGGTGTTCCCGGAGGACACGGGCACTTACACCTGCGAGGCCTGGAACAGCGCCGGGGAGGTTCGAACCCAGGCTGTGCTCACCGTGCAAGGTGAGGCTGACCAGGTGCCGGGGCAGGGGCGGGAGGTGCTGCCGTGGTCTCTCCAAAAGCCGTCAGGAGGTGAGGAAGCCAAGTGAGCCTGCTGTGTTCCCATGATGGACCCCGTGCTGTCTTGGTCCCAGCCCAGCCCAGGGGCCAGCTCCTCACCCTACATCTCAGGTCTGGCTGAGTAGGGCCGCTCTTCCCTGCCTTTTGAAGTCCCTGCCCTCCCTGGGTTTCTGGTGACAGCCGCATAGAGTGCCAGGAGGGAAATCTCATGATACATGTAGCAAATTGGCAGTGATGGCTTTTGACATGAGTTAGGGGCTTATTGGGGTCCTCGCCTTTAGGGAGCCTCCATGTGAGAGGAGAGACCAGTTCATAAGCAAGTACAGATCTTCCTCATCACATCTAATGTGGATCATTGGTGCCCAGCCCAGTGCCCTGTACATCCTGGGCTACCTCCCCTTGCTTTGGATATACCATTCGTGTCAATATTATCCTCTGAGAATGTAACCAACACAGATTGGCCATAAGCAGAATGTGCTATATCTGTATGTCCAATAAAAGTGATTTCTGGACAAGCTGTTATTTGGGTAACATGCTGTCTTCCGACCTTCACCCCCATGAAGAGTTGAGTGGACGCTCTCTGCTGAAAGGCCTCCCTCTCTAACTCAACGCTTTGCCAACTTCCAGAGCCCCAGGATGGCACCCAGCCCTGGTTCATCAGCAAGCCTCGCTCGGTGACAGCCTCCCTGGGCCAGAGCGTCCTCATCTCCTGTGCCATCGCCGGCGACCCCTTCCCCACCGTGCACTGGCTCCGAGACGGCAAGGCCCTCTCCAAAGACGCCGGCCACTTCGAGGTGCTGCAGAACGAGGACGTGTTCACCCTGGTCCTGAAGAATGTGCAGCCCAGGCACGCCGGCCAGTATGAAATCCTGCTCAAGTGAGTCTGCATGTCCCGCCCCCAAGTTCCTACACCCTCCAACTTCCTGCCTGGGGCTGGGAAGCCAGAGGAAGCACAAAACAATGTGGGGCTGGGCTTCAAGGCGAAGAAAGTGCAGACTTGGTGCCGCTGACAAGCTTTCATTTCTTCCACTTCAGTACAGCAGACGCGCATGGAGAACCGTCCCTTCTGGGCTCCGTTCCCCAAAGACCTCTGTCTTACTACATCCTGGCTTCTGCTCCCCCATTATTTGGTGTGTGGAGAATATGAAGGAGGGAAGAATGGATTAAAATTGGAAAAGCAGGAGGTAGAGGGAGTATATCAGTTATCTCTTGTTGTATAACAAATTACCCCAATACTTAGCATCTTTTTTAAAAGATTTTTAAAAATTGATTTTGAGAGAGTGAGGAAGGGAGAGGGAGAGTGATCCAAGAGAGAATGAGCTGGAATCTGCAGTGTCTTTTATGGCTCACCCTCAGGAGTCTCACACCGTCACTTCTGCCACATTTTATATTGGTTAGAAGTGAGTCGCTCAGTACAGTTCATACTCAAGGGGAGGAGAATAAATTCCACCTTTGGAGAGAGGAGTATCAAAGAAGCCATAGACATTTTCAGACTGCTGCAGGGAAGTTAACTCTCCCCATTCCTTTTTTCTCTCTTTCAAGGCCTTTCTAGGTTACACGGGAAGGTAAGCTCCCTGAGGGCACACTGCCATGTTCCCAGTGCCTAGAACATGTCTGGCCCATAGTCAGCATGTGGTCACTGTCTGGTAAATGAATGTGATCCAGAAATGTTCTATTTTTTTTAATGCTCTAACTCTTCACATGCCATGCCAACCCTGGGTGGATGGAGGCGAAAAGCCAGCCCCTCGGGGGTGGTGTGAGCGCTGAAGGAGAGCGCGTGTCTGCACCTTGACTCTGTGAATAGGAGGTTGTGCCACACCCCGAGGATGCTTGGACCTGCCTGGCTCAGGTGCTTGGCCACTTGGTCAGAGGGCTTGATGTCCTGGACAAATCGTTTCCCTCTACTGAGCTCATCATGTTTAAGGCTCTGAGCTACAGACAGGCTCGGTAGCTGCACCCCACGGCCACGGCCACTGCCACTGCCACTGCCACTGCCAGGATGGAGTGCTGTCACTATCATAATCACAGCACCTGGCATGTGCTCTGGGGTCCTTCCCGCACATGTGCTTTCTACCTGTATCAGGTGGCTTTTGCTGCCTAACAAACCATCCCATTACTGAGTGGCTTTGAGAAGTAGCCATTCTTGTGTCTTGGGAGTCTGTGGATCTGCTAGGAAGTTCTGCTGATACTTAGGTAGGTCTCAACAAATCTCAGCCAAGCTAATGACACATCTGTGGACAGCTGATAAGATGGCCGTAGGCTGGCCAGTCACCCTGCTAGCAGCCATTGGTAGTGTGCCCAGACCCACTAAAGCCTTTGCCTGGTGCCTGAACCAGTTATTCTAAGGAAGGCAAATCTGCATCCAAAATAGGAAGAATACACACTCTTCCTCTCTCCTAGGTCAGTACAGATCATGGAAACTTTATATGTGAGAACAGAGCTTGTCTGTATGGAAGGAGTAGTGCTTTGAGGCAGTTACTCATGTCAATCAAACCAGACATCCGAAAAGAGATGAGCTTTGGGGGGCCTTTTGAGTAAAACAGGCTGAGGCTTAGCAACTAAGTAAAGGGCCTGCCTGCTGAGGGCCTGTTGGATAGGCTGAGCAAGAAAGGGTAGGAAGCCGAAACCGGTTTGGCTCAGTGGATAGAGCGTCGGCCTGCGGACTGAAAGGTCCCAGGTTCGATTCCGGTGAAGGGCATGTACCTGGGTTGCGGGCACATCCCCAGTGGGAGATGTGCAGGAGGCAGCTGATCGATGTTTCTCTCTCATCGATGTTTCTGACTCTCTATCTCTCTCCCTTCCTCTCTGTAAAAAAATCCATAAAATATATAAAAAAAAAAATTAAAAAAAAAAAAAGAAAGGGTAGGAAGACAAGGCACGGGCAGTGGGAAGCCAGCCAGGCCAGCGTGGAGAGCTGCACTGGGAGGTCGGCAGGCAGACTGTCTGGGCCCAGCTGCGGACAGTCATAAAACTTAGACTGTCCCAGTTGGAAGGGACTTCAGAAGTTAGCTCGCCGCCTCCTCATTTAATAATGGGGGAAACTGAGGTCTCGGGGTCATGGACTTGCTCGTGGCCACCCAAAGGCCAGTACAGAGCCCAGATTAGAACCCTAATCTCTGCCTTGGAATCAGATGCTCTTTTGTTCCTGGTTTCTTCCAAGTGCACTGGGGACTTAGGGAACCTGGGAAATCGCACTGGAGTCCCCACCCCCGGCAGCCCTTGCCCCCTTTCCCTCCCCAAAGCCCAGTCTTTTCATCCCTTGGGGAGGCTGGTGCCCTGGCCTTGGCTTCGTCCCCAGCCGAGAAGGAGCGAGCCAGTGGAAAGTTCTCCTGGGGAATGTGTGCCAGGCCTGCCAGGGCCTCATTCCCCTCTTGCTTTTCTCATCCTGACAGGAATCAGACTTCAACCCAGGGCAGAATGCCTTTCAAGGAGGAACTGGATGGCTGGGAGGAAGAGGGGGTGGGAAGGCTGGGGTGGGGGTACATATGGTGGGTGGTTTCTAGCTCCCCTTCCCTTCCCTAGCTTTTCTCTCCTGAACTAAAAGGGGAAATGTCAAAAAGTGAGTTCCAAATTCCAGCTGAACTATTTAAAAGATTTTTGCTTCCCAAGAAATCAAATCTTTAAACGAATTTTGCCTATAAAAATCCATTCCAGAGGTGGGTGTTTTGGAGTAGGACAGGCCCCAAGGTGTTGTAGCAAGGAGAGGACTTCTTATTCGGGGGGTTGGGAGGTGGGGGCAGAAGGAGCTGTGTCCTTACAGGGTGACAGGCCCATATCCTCTGGGGCAGGGGCCTCATCCTTGGCCCCTGCACATACTTCTGACTGAGTATACAATGATACCAAAGATGGCCCCAAAGGCTGTTCCAGCTGGGAGGTTATCTGGGGTGGGTCCCAGGCAGCAGGCCTCTCTGATCTTTCAATGAACCATGATTTGCCTTTAAGGCCTGCAGAGATTAAAGTTTATTGCTGCAGAAATAGTGACCCCCAGACCACCTCTAGGGATGATTCACTTGGTGGGCCAGCCGTGGGAATCCCAAGTTCTACACCCCCTACCGGCCCCCCAGACTGCCCTGGGGGCTTTGAGTGAGGCCTGGGAATGGGCTGAGCAGCAGGCTGCCTGTGCTGCCCTCCTTGAGGGCAGGGATTGGCAAACAACAGGACCCCTTACCTGTGTCCCCCCACAAGGAGACAAAGCTTACTCCAGCTCAGTTAAAGCTTCCGAGGAGCGTGGCTGGGGTAGAGCAGGGCCATCTGGTCAGTATCTGCTCCTGGTTTCTGCATCTGGCCTGCGTTCTACTTGTGACAAGAGCAAACTCAGTGAAGGAGATGTTGAAAAGGGCTCCCAGGAAACATGGCCCTTGGGCATCCTGTCCTCCTGCTTCCCACCAACTCCGGGCGCCAACCCTGTGCCTGAAAGAAAAGTGGGAAAAGGACGGCCTAATTCTGGCCAGCAGCCTGGCAGGGGCTGGTCCTCCGCCCAGAGGAACTCCCACAGTTATTCCTCCGGTTGACCCAAGTCCTGTAGCCTTCTGTGTTGAGTGTTCAGGGTGCTGTGGGGGCCCCTGAGCCTTCCCAGGGCCTGGCACCAGGGAGGCACCTAATTGCTCGTTGTTGAGCAAAGAAGCACCCTGGGCTGTCGAACTCTCCAGACATGAGGCTTCTTGAACCTTGAGTCCGTGTCCCCTGAGAGGAAGCCTTGAGGAAGGTGGCCCAGAGAGGACCCAACAGATAAGAGGAGGAAGGGGGCAGCAAAGATCAACCTCTCTTTCTTTCAAATGGGTCCTAGTACCGGGGAGTGAGCAGCAACCCCCAGCAGCCCTGAGAGTCCTCTGCCATACCATGGGCTGCCCCTGTCTGACCCAGAGTCGGCCCTCCATGGGGAGGGAAACTGGGCAAAAGGTACCCACATCCGTCAGCAGAGCTCCGTGAACTCATGTTCAGATGTCTGTTCATGTGGGGTGACTGGTGCATGGGCACATGTTCCCAAACACGGACCTGCAAGTGCAGGTGCCCACCAGGTCGACCCCACATACATGCGAACCCGTGCGTGTGGCTGACCTATACATATGCACATAGACGCGCACACGCACACATATCCCGGAATAGATTTGTACTGATGAGCACTGTAGAGTGGGGTAGGAAGGTCACAGGTCTTGGATTTAGGTAGACCCATGTCCCAGTCTCTGTGCCCGCTAGTTAGCTCTGTGGGTTTAGGCAAATTACTTAACCATCATAAGCCTCATTTTTCCTACCTATAAAAATGGTGCTGACCCCAACCTCACAGAGCTGTCATAATATTAAGTGAGATGGATTATGTGAGGAACCTGTCGCAGAGCTTGGCACACCTGTGCTAGCAGGTGAGGCAGGCTCAACCCCTGAAGGGCTGGTAAGATGGTTGTGTGCAGTGGGATGTGTGGGACACCCCAGAACCCCAGCACTGCCTCACAGAAACTCCTGAGCCTCCTTTCCTTGCCTTTCAAACGGACACAGTGGTTCTCTATGCCTCACTGGGATGCTTGGGGACAAGAACGAGAACAGATGCGACATGATGAGAGCTGGAGGGTGCTGTATAACATGGGTGTTTATCACCATGAAGCCTTTGGCTTTCAGACCTGCCTCCACCCCTTCCACCGGCAAGCAGGACCTCTTGGCTGGTCAGAGCTCAGAAACGCCAGCAGATGGCAGCCTTGTGGGGCTGGCGGGCTGAGCTGCTGCTCCATGTCCTCCAGGCACCCAAGCTTGGAATAGCCCCTCTGCTGAGCAGAAGGGGCCCAGCTGGTCACCCACCAGCTCCGAGAGACTGAACAGTTTTATCAGCGGCTGGAGAATCCAGAGCCCCATCTGAGGGAAGAAGAGAGAGGGCCACCCATTAGGGAGACACCTGCTAGGTTTCAATACAAAAAGTTCTGACCAGAGGGCATTAGCCAATGAGTACGGATTGGAGGGTGTTTTCATTTCTTGAGCAGGCGAAGGAGAAGTAGTGGGGGAGGGGGGCACTGTAGAGGAGAGGGAAGTACCCAGCTCTGTATTAAGGGAGCACAGAGTCAAACTCAAGGTCACTGGCAGGCTGACCAAGGCCGCACACTCTAGACCAGCGGTCGCCAGCCGTGAGGCCCGAAAGGTTGGCGACCGCTGCTCTAGACCAAGCAGCTCCATCATGGCCGCCATTAGTTTAATCTTTACTCTTCTTTTATTGATTGAGTGATCTATTGATTGAATTATTTTTGCAGTATACTTACAGAAAAGTATTGCTACTTCTGGATGCTTATCTTAGCTGTTGTCCAGAAGATCCTGGTTTGTTTTTGTTTGTTTTTTTCCTTTTTAAACAAGAGCTGGGAAAATAAAGGGTGAGCCAAGGAGAGGGGGGTAGGGCCCTGCCCTAAGTCTAGGGCTGGGGTTGGCCTGTTGGGGTCACAGCTAAGCCTGTGGTCCCATCTTTCCTGGAGCCAGCAGCCAGCCTGTGGTCAAGTCCTGCCGGCCCTTCCCTCATCGCGGCCCGAGAAGGCCCTCAGCCGAGAGCCTCCTGATCTGTACTGACCCCTTGAATTCCTTAGGAACCGGGTTGGCGAATGCAGTTGCCAAGTGTCACTGATGCTACAGAGCAGCCCTACCCGAGCCCCCCAGCGGTGAGTGCCCCCCAGGAGCTGACTGGCCAGGTCCCATGCCACCACCCACGCACCTTCCTCCTGGCCCCTGCAGGCCCAGCCCAACAGTCCCAGATTGTTTGTGTCCTCGGGCTGGGCTGCCCAAGCCAAGAGGGAGCGATTGGAAGGCGAATGAGGGAGGGAGAGCAGGGAGGGGGTGAATTTCTCTTTTTTTTTTTTGCACACACCCTTATAAGGCTACTGAAGTCATTACCGATGTAACAAACCAACTAAGCAAGCAGGCTCCTCTCACCAATGTTCCCTTCTATAAACACAGCCTGGCCAGCCCCCACCATTCCTTCCCCTCCCCTCTACCCTGCCTCCCTCAGGGATTTGCTCTCCCCTGACGTCTCTTTTTCACCCGGCCCCTTTTCCTCCTGCTGCTTTCCTTTTTCCCCTCACTGGTTGCAGGGGGAGGGAGCCTGCCAGCTGTGAGGGCCTCTGTGGCCAAGGAGTTGGTGCTGGTGGTGGTGATGGTGACTGCTATGGGACCCTGAGGCCTAGCTGGCCAGCGAGAGGGCAGGGTTGGCCAGAGGAGGAGGACGGCGAAGGCGTGCGGGGGGTGCTGAAGAGGCGCGTGGAGACCCGGCAGCACACGGAGGAGGCCATCCGCCAGCAGGAGGTGGAGCAGCTGGACTTCCGCGACCTGCTAGGGAAGAAGGTGAGCACCAAGACTGTGTCGGAGGAAGACCTGAAGGAGATCCCAGCCGAGCAGATGGATTTCCGCGCCAACCTGCAGCGGCAAGTGAAGCCAAAGACCGTGTCCGAGGAAGAGAGGAAGGTGCACAGTCCCCAGCAGGTTGACTTCCGCTCTGTCTTGGCCAAGAAGGGGACTCCCAAGACCCCAGTGCCTGAGAAGGTACCACCTGCAAAACCTGCCACCCCGGATTTTCGCTCAGTGCTGGGCAGCAAGAAAAAATTACCAGCAGAGAATGGGAGCAGCAGTGCTGAGGCCTTGAATGCCAAAGTGGCAGAAAGTCCCAAGGCTGTGGGCAATGCCCAGCCTTCAGGGCCCCTGAAACCTGTGGGCAATGCCAAGCCTGCTGAGACCCCGAAACCCGTGGGCAATGCCAAGCCTGCCGAGACTCTGAAACCTGTGGGTAATGCCAAGCCAGCTGAGACCCCAAAACCCTTGGGCAATGCCAAACCGGCTGAGACCCCCAAACCCTTGGGCAACGCCAAACCAGCCGAAACCCCGAAGCCCCTGGGAAATGCCAAGCCTGCTGAGACCCTGAAACCTACGAGCAATGCCAAGCCTGTTGAAACCCCCAAACCCTTGGACAATGCCAAGCCAGCTGAGATCCCAAAACCAGCTGGGAAAGAAGAACTCAAGAAGGAGGTTAAGAATGATGTGAACTGCAAGAGGGGGCCTTCAGGAGGCACAGATAACGAGCAAAGATCAGAGAGCCAAGGGACAGCCCCGACCTTCACGGAGAAGCTGCGAGATGTCCATGTGGCAGAGGGCGAGAAGCTGCTGCTCCAGTGCCAGGTGTCCTCTGACCCCCCGGCCACCGTCACCTGGACGCTGAATGGAAAGACACTCAAGACTACCAAGTTCATCATCCTCTCCCAAGAAGGTAATGAGGGCAGGGCTGGGGAGGAAGGGGCTTTTGATCGCTGCCAGCTCGTGGAGCCGTGGTCTTATTGATCAGCACTCATAGCCCAGAGCCTCTGTGTCCCCCTCCGACGCAGGACAGGTGCCCCACTCAGGGTCCGTGGGGGGGTGTGGGTGGGAGTCTAGTTCTATGGCGCATGCCCAGGTCTCGGCATCTGTCCAGCAGAGCCCTCTCCCAGTACCTCAGCAGCCCCCTCAGAGCACGGGGGCCTGTTCTAACGCCCCACAGCTCTTTCTTGGAGAGGGCTCTGTTCACAAGCTTGGAAATAGAGGCACTGGGTCCGGTGCCTCCCAGGAGCCCTGAGCTGACAGTTGCTTTTGCAGCAGCATTTTGGGTTTGGGGAAGGGTGTGCGGTGATGGGATGGCACAGGACTGATTTAGGGTCAGCAGCTGAAGTCTTGGTAACATTGTGGGTTTGAAGGGACCTGTGCGGGAGCCCAAAACTCCAAACATCCCCTATGGCACACACTCACCGGCAGACAGAGCTGCTCACTTCCTAATTTGGATGAGACTTTTGTTTGCTGCTAGTTCACATTCTTGAGTGGTGGGGAGAAGAAGGGGGGCTCTAAGTCTTGCCATCTGGGTCCTTTCGGGGTCTGGAGTTCTAGAGAAGTGACAGGAGTGAGGGGGTATTTTCCCTGGACCCTCAATTTGGTTTGAAGTGTTTTTGTAAATCCCAAACCTGGGAGGGAGCTCCAAGACCAGCAGACTCCCCACACCCCACTCTGGTGGCCAGCGCTAGAACAGGGTCTGGCCTGAGCGTGAGGCTGGTGCTGGTGGCGCTGGCAGGGCAGGGTACAAAGCTTCCCGGAAGTCACAGTCCTTTTACCCTGAGGGGCAGAGAGCTGCCACAGCGGAGGCCCAACTGACAGGTCCTGTCAAATCCAGAGCAGCTGAGGTGGCAGAAACATCCCCCGCCCTGCACTGTGCTGTTCTCCTCCTGTCCTCCGACGGCTCTCCACTCGAGGCCTCCCTGACCCCTTGATCTGCTTCCTGCCTCCCTCCTAAAACCCAGAGTGAAGCACCTGAAGATAGCAGTAGCCCCCTCAGCTCATGATGAAGCTCCTCTCTTCACGCTGCAGCTCAGACAGCAGGTCTGGAAGACCGGAGCATTTTGAATCTAAATGCTGACGTAGTAAAGGGGAAATGGGCCAGGAGAGAGAAAAATGTTGAGTTTTCTGCTGATGTGTTGACGGGATACCTTTTTCACAGGCGTAGGGCCATACTGGGAGGGTCCTCCAGAAGTCATCTCACCCACCCCCGCCTCTGCTAGTGCAGCCTGCACACACCGGGGCGTGGGGATTGCTGTGGTGAGATGTCCAGGGGATTGGATGCCACAGCCTCCCCTGTCACCCCCGTGGGCCCCTCTCGTTTGGAAAGTCTTTGGTAAAACTGATCCAGAGCTTTGATCAGCGGCATTTCCCTGTGGCGATCTCTCTGGGCAGCAGGGAGGGTGGTCAGCTGCCGCCCTTGGGACGTGTGTGCCCCACAGGCTTGCGCCATGTGATGTCCATGGCAGCACAACCTCAGGAGACGAACGTTCCGCCAGCTGAAGGCAAGGCACAAAGCTGTGCGTCTGGAACCTGCACAGCCACCAGCAGCCACTTACAAACAATCCACTCGACTAAACTGAAGAAATGAAAAGAAGGCCGGCACAAGGAGAAGAGAGAGAGAGACTGGGAAGGGGGTGGGAGGGGACTATGCAGACAGCCCTAAATCCAACTTTTAAAAATATTTTAAATATTTGTAATTCTCCTTTGAAAACTAAGAATAGCTGGCACTTATTGGACACTATGTGCCCGGCACTGTCCCAGACATCTGACACTTTTCACTCATTTAATCCTCACGACGACTATACTGCCCCTCTAACAGAGCAGGTAAGCACCTTGCTCAAGGTTGCGCAGCTAGTTCGTAACCGGGCCCAGATTTGAATGCAGGCAGTCCCGATGCCTAGACCACTATATGTTACCTCTAAGTTAATTCTTGTTAACACGGCAGCATGCTGGTGCAGCTGAGAAACCTTTCATGATCCATCAGCTCACCAAGAGAATTGTCCACCAAGGAAAAATGCTAATGGCTACTCCTCAGCACTGTCAACAGTGGTCAAGAGGCTGAAAGACTGGTGGTGCCCTCAGGCTCACCCAGTTTCTGGTAGTTTCACTGCAATGGAGGAAGCAGACCCTGAAACAGGCCTGTCTATCTGGCCACATAGAGAGAATGCCTTGTCTCAAAATACCAGTCCCACTTTCTTTCTGTCCACCATTCCTTCTTCAGAGCTTCACTCTCCAAGTCTTCGAGATCCTGGGCTAAACAGGGACCCAGGAGAGAGCCTATCTTAAAGAGTTCAGTGACCACTTCAGCAGGCCCCACTGCACAGGGTAGGTCCCTCGGAGAGCTGTGAGTGGACCTGCTATCGATAGAGAGGACGTGTGCTCAGTGATCAGACTATCCCAGTCAAGTGCCTCCTTCTGGGAGCAGGGCATGAGGAGAGGGAGCCGCGTGCTGGGGCCCTGGTGGTGAGAGAACTGGGCCTAGAAAGGAACCTTGAAGGTGGGCCAGGACTCCCAGCCCAGAAGAGGGAGGGTGTGGGTTTCCCAGGGAGGGGCACAGCAGGAGTGAGCACAGGCCTGCCCACAGCACGGTCTGGCTGTAGAGGAAGGCATGGCCTCATTCCACCCTGTGTCATGCCGACGACCTCTATTCCAAAGGCAATAGGGAGCCAGGAAAGAGTTTTGAATGAGGAGCAATGCACACCAAGCTGGGGTTTAGGGGGCTTGATTGACTCCATGCCCAGAGCCATGTAAGGGGCCCGCTGAAGAGGTCAGGGAGAAAGGTGGTGGGCCTGAGCTAACAAGGTAGACATGGGCACAGACAGGAAATAACCTGTTGAAGAAGCCAGGACAGAATTCACAGAACCTGTGGCTTGGAAGGGTGGGGGTAGAGGGGTAGAGAAGAGGAAGGAGTGGAAGACCACTGAGCGTCAGTGTCTGGGTGGCTGGGGTCACAGTGCGGGCATCAGTGGATATGGGAAGCTGTGGTTTGAGGTGGTTTGTAGGAGAAAATGGAGGCCCTTCTCCAGGCCCTTTAACCCCACACCATCCTCTCGCCCCCACCTCCTGACTTGGAACTCTTCTTGCTCCACTGCATGGAACCCTGTGCTGTCTTCTCTCCTAAGGTCAAGATTCACTTCCTCCAGGCTGCCTTCCGGGACTGTTGTGACTGGCCTTTGGCCACAGAGGCTCTTGTGCTCTCCTCCCCCTACCTCATGTTTGTCTGGGCACCAACCGCTAGTGGATGCTCTGTTTATAGGTTTCAGGGGGCTTCTCGCAACCTGTAACTGGGATAGGGCTCGTAGCCTGCAGGCCCCCCTAACAGGATTAAGTCAACCCCATTTGGTGCCACGGAGAGCAGAGTTGTGACCGCAGCCCAGTCGGTTGGAGCCCATTAATTTTTGGAGGAACATATGGAGGTGTCCTCCCTCTTCCTGCATCTCCCGGAGCTGCAGGTGCCTGGTGTTCAGGTACAATGCTGGGCCCGCCCTCCAGGCCCGTAGGGTGGGAGGCCAGGGAGCCAGGGGCTCTGTGCTGCTCCCCAGGGGCTTTCTTCTTTATGCCTTGTTCCTTTCCCCAGGCCAGACTTCTTTCCGGGCAAACATCTCTCCCAGTCTAATGACAAGGATTCATTTTTGTTGCTGTCGTCAACAATGATTCATTTTTTTAAATTGCCTTCAGTGTGAGATCTTGCAAAAGCTTTTTGAGAACTTCTGTAAGTTCATCCTACAAAAGGATTTATATAGCACCTACTCTGTGTGAGGCACTATTCTAGCCCTTTTCATTGTAGGCACAGTCCACTCAAGAATTCTGAGTTCGGAGGGGTTTTTTCCCTTTAAGAAACTGCAGGTATACCTTGGAAATGCTGTGGGTTCGGTTCCAAACCACTGCAGTAAAGCAAGTCGTAATGCAATCAGACAAGTTGTAATCTTTTTGCTGGTGAAGAGTCTTACCTTCAGTTTGTAAAAAAACAACAACAACTCAATACCTGTGAGGCGCAATAAAGCGAGGTGTGCCTGTATATTATCTTTTATTAGAGGCCCGATGCACGAAATTCTTGCAAGGGTAGGCCTTCGCAGCCCCGGCTGCCTCGTGGCCTTGCTCCCTGCCCACCCCCACCTTGGCCTGGCACTGCCTGTGTCTGCCACCACACACCCCCGGTTCCCTGGTTCTGCGGAGCCCCCCACACACACACACACCCCCAACCCCTATCGATTGCCCCACAGAGGGTGGCCTGGGCCTTCCTCTTTGGGGCGATCGTGGAGTCCCCCGCTCCATTGATTGCCCCACTGGCCAGTGGCCTGGGCCTCCCTTGGCCAGGCCATTGTGGGGCGATGGTGGGCCCCCCAGCCAATCGCATCGCACTGGCCTTGGCTGGCCTGGCACCAGTGCGTGTCATAGCATGGTCATCCTGAAGGTCGTCCAGAAGGTTGTCCGGATGGTCGTTCTGCTGTTCAGTCGATTTGCATTTTACACTTTTTAAAAATATATATTTTATTGATTTTTTACAGAGAGGAAGGAAAAGGGATAGAGAGTTAGAAACATCTATGAGAGAGAAACATCGATCAGCTGCCTCCTGCACACTCCCTACTGGGGATGTGCCCTCAACCAAGGTACATGCCCTTGATCGGAATCGTACCTGGGACCCTTGAGTCTGCAGGCTGACGCTCTATCCACTGAGCCAAACCGGTTAGGGCGCATTTTACACTTTTATTATTATAGATAAGGTAGGCTATATTTGATTAAATGTTCGTGACTTTCTTTTGTGTGAATCTTACCAGGTCACCTGCTACAGACATGCGCCTCTGTCATTCTCAGTTTGGCAAATATTTTTGTTACTGTGACTGCATTCCAGGCTCAGGAAAAACACTCATAATAACGGTGGTCACTGCCCTCCAGAGCCTGTGTGGGAGACAGACACCGGTTTCAGCAATGGTCTTGAGAGACCTGTTTTGATTCAGATGAGCTCAGAAGAGTCCATCTATGGCCTTAGGCAGCGCTTAGGAGTGACACGAGGGCACCGTCCCTGCGGAGGTGACTTGGAGCTAGTCGCTCTGTCCAGACATGCCAGGAGCCAGGCCCTGCCGACTGAGGCAGCCTCGGAGCAGAGTCTCCAAGGCTCCGGGCCGCGCCCTCCACCGTGCACACCCCTGTCCTCTCTGTACCCGCACACTCGGAAAGGAGCCAGGTGGGGATCTCAGACCCCATGACGGTGAGAGGCTCTCCCAGGGACAGTTTGGCTGAGCCATTCATTGGCCTCCTGGCTCTGTGGTAACCGCTCCCATCCCCCTCACCTCCCTCTCAGAATTCCCCACCAGGCTGAGGCTTCTCACAAAAACAGGCTGGGAACCGCTCTCCTTCTGGAGGTCAGGAATAAGCTGTCCCACAGGAAATACCAGATTCTTCTCTCTGAGCCTGCCCGGGGCCCTCCCCCAGCCCACGCATGTGGCCAGGGGTCCAGGCTCTAAGCAGCTGGAAACGCTGCATTGCCTGCTCTGACGCTTTCCCTGGTGCGGGGCGAGGGCTGGGGTCTAAATGCTCCACTTGTCCTGGTGGTCTCTCTACTGTCTTTGTAGTTTGTGCCATTTTTGGTTTAAGGCTGACGGCAGCTGGGGGACTGAAACCAAAAGGCAATCAAGGATTCGAACAGGATGTGCACTGGGAGTGGGTATCTGCTCCCAGAGCCTTCGTCTCAGACTGAGGGGAAATGGCAAGATGGGGTCTGTTTCCTTTAAGCTTCAAGTTTTGGGGCCAGAGGTCATCTCAGTCTTCTGCTGCCCCAGATAAATGGAAATTTCTCTCTCTAGAAGATAGTTAACCTCATTCCTCTATTCCTGTGCCTCACAGTTCATGGTCTCGTGATGAATGTCCTAAAAATCCAACCTAAACTCTTTCTGTGGCAGTTTCTGCAGATTCTGTGTCCTACAGTGAAAGAGATCCCGGCCCATTGCCCTCCCCTGGGGGAGAACTTAGTGAGGTCTTGCCAAGAGGCAACGTCTTATAAGCGGGAGGGGGGGGGGGGGAGGGTGCAGATCAGCCATCCTGCCTCAGGTGGTCAGTAGACTGCAGTTTCCTTGGGGTGGTTGTTGTTGTTGTTGTGGTAGTTTCTTCAAGTATAAGCAAAAGTTATTTGGAAAGTCACAGAGTTAGAAAAAGTGAGCCAGCTGGGCTGCATGGGCTCAGGAAATGGGCAAAAGAATGGCCCTTGGAGCTTAGGAGAGAGTGAGAGCAAAGGTGAGTTCTTGAAGGATGAAGAGGGAGGAAAGGTGCAGGTGCATGAGAGAGAGAGAGAGAGAGAGAGAGAGAGAGAGGACACGAACCGAGGTGTCCCTGTTTAAGGCAGACCCAGGCGCCAAGAAGTAAAGGGAACTGTTACAACTCTGCTTTCTCTCCCAGCCTTAGGGAGGCTCTCTGGGCGGAATTGGCATCATCCTTCCTCTCTCTGAATAGCCTCGTATTTGTTGGTCAAGTCTGTGCATCTGTCTGATCGAGGGGAGGGTACTTTTTGAGATCAAAGGCCTTTGACCTCCCTTCTGGCCATGCCGCCTACACACACACACAGCTCTGCCCACCCAGGGCAGTGGCAGGTGGCAGGGAGGTGGCCAAAGCCACTGCTCCAGGCAGCAGGATGCACGTGGCTCTGGCTTTGTCCCCCTCCTTGTGTGATGACTGCTCCCCTGACGGCAGGGGCAGCTTTGGACAGGACGGCATGCTCTTGGCTTGTTGTAAGTCTCAAGACAGGAACTAAGGAAGTGATTGCTGTCCTCCTACCTGGCCCGGCAGCCCAATATTCAGGGGATCCCCCAGAGAATGGCCTAGCCAAGAGAGACCCAGGATGGGTAAGGACCAGACCCCAGATGCCTGTGAATGCTCAGCCTGACTCCTCCTTCCCCCAACCAGGCCAGAAGAGGAGGAGTGTTGGGGCGAGGTAGGCCAGGTGAGAGTCCGTGGGGATAGAAGGCCATCTCTTCGGCTCTCTGGGGTGACCAGAAGGCCCAGCACTGAAGGGGGCAGCTCCAAAGTGCCCCTCAATTCAGATACCGTTCCTGAAAAGCCAGTTCAGGGTCCCAGGCAGATCTCCCCACAGGCCAATGCCCTGCTGGACAGGGACTCCTGCCCTCCCCCACCCACCCCTCTGTTCAGAACCCCTTTTTCTAAGATGCATTCCCAGAATCGCTGCTGTAAACTGCGCAAGCTCCCTCAGCGGCCACTGTTCCTCACACAGGTCTGTAATCACCTGCGCCGGCTACTGCTTATCTCTGGGTGAAGTCCCAGAAGTCCCAGGTGCGCGGCCTGTGTTAGATGGCAGAGACTATTTTTTTCCCTTCTTCTGTACCTTTTTTTTTTTTTAATGTCCTCATAAAAGAACTCTCTAGTATGTTTGGGGATCAGTTATTTGGGATCTGAGTTAGAAAGTGCCCTGGCTTTACTCGAGCTAGGGGTTGGTTCCCCCGGGCCTCTGACTTCTGGGCTCCCTGAGGCTGCCCATGTGAATAACACTTGCCTCCTGGGCTCCAGGTTCCAGGGCAGGTATTGGACCCATACCTGGTCCACTCAACCGTTCTTCCTCTTCCTCCCCAGGCTCCCTCTGCTCCGTCTCCATCGAGAAGGCACTGCCAGAGGACAGAGGCTTATACAAGTGTGTAGCCAAGAATGGCGCCGGCCAGGCTGAGTGCTCCTGCCAAGTCACTGTGGACGGTAGGTGGTGCCCACCCGTCGCCATCGCGCAATCCCACCTTCCACACGCCCTCCTCCCACCGCACCTGAGCAGAGCGGCACCAAGGCTGCCGTCACTATCCACGGCATTCCTTTTGTGGGTGTCAAGTCACCTTTTGCAAAAACACAACAGGAAGGAAAGTGGGAGGAAAGTCCCTCCTGCTTGAGGGTCCTGTGTGGCCTCAGCCCCACTCCTGGCTGGGAGGAGGAGGGGCTCACCTTGCTGCCACCTCTCCCCAGTCTTGGCCCCACCCCCAGAACCTTGCTGAACAGGGAAGCCGGGCACAGGGCAAGAGGAGAAAAGACACACCCACAGGAAAGTGACTGCAGAGGATTTTACAAGCCGCCGCAAACAAGTGCCCGGTGCTGGCAGGACAGCCCGTGAGGAGTAGGGAGCAGAGCGGGGTCCCTGTGGGGAGGCTGCGTGGAGAAGGTGAGTCGGGCTGTAGGGACAGGGCTGCCTCTGCAGGAAGGAAAAGGCACTAGTAGCACCGCAGAGGGAGGGGAGGAGACGTGGGGACAGGGAGGCCTGCCAGGTCTGCGTGGAGTTTCCCCAGTGAAGGGGCCAGACCAGCTGTGAGGAGCTGGATTGGTCCTAAAGGAATGCAGGCGGTATGTTTGTGACTTTGTTTCTCCTTCTGTGCGTGGTTTAGAACTAAAGATTCGGAAGCGGAACAGACCTGTGATGGTTCAGGCTACCACCTCCTTTTATAGAATAGAAAACGGAGGCCAGTCAGAGAGGGACAGCATCCTGCGTGAGCTTCCCTGGCCCCGTGGGGCCGGGCCAGGGCCGGAAGCCCACTCGAGACTCAGTCCCGTACCCTTTCTTTTTGTTATTTGCTTGGAACTGTTTAAAAACGTAGTTAGAAGAAAAACAATTTCTTGCCCTTGAAATGCTGGTTAGTAACCTTTCGTGGCACTGTTCAAACTAGTGTCCAGAGAAGGCGTCTGGGAGACCAGCTTGGCTGCTCTGAATGCTGAATGTGATCATTTGGACTCGGAAATTCCAACCCATTTTATTGTCGGTCCTTAAGATGTAGAGTTTTTGTCCCCATTATGGATTTTATCATCTGCTTTCCTGGTCACAAAAGCTGAGATCTATGATATATAA
Source organism: Myotis lucifugus (assembly GCF_000147115.1). Taxonomy (NCBI): domain Eukaryota; kingdom Metazoa; phylum Chordata; class Mammalia; order Chiroptera; family Vespertilionidae; genus Myotis; species Myotis lucifugus. The sequence goes on from NW_005871153.1 coordinate 3,126,137, forward strand.
TGAATGGGAGAGAAGAAAAAAGAGTCTTAAAAAGAAAAATCTTTTTAAAAATACACACAATTAAATTGTCAACACAAATTAAATCGTCCACTGCAACAGGAAAACTGAAGTTGCCAAATATTGTGCATCTACCTAGTGTTCTGTGGATGTCTTTGCCACGGAAGCTCTGAGTCTAAGGAAACAGATTGGATGGGTTAAGGTGTGTAGTCAGTTCCAAGAGGCCTTGGAGCACATGTTTTGAGGCTCTGAGTCGGGGTTGCTGTTCGTGGTTAGTTACTCCCAGGTGTGACCTGGGCTGTCACCCACCCAGGTAGATCCTGCTTCTTTCTAGACAGGTGCTGTAGTTTAAAAAAAAAATAGTGTTTCCGGGAACTTGACCCTAGAACAGTGGTTCTCAACCTTCTGGCCCTTTAAATACAGTTCCTCATGTTGTGACCCAACCATAAAATTATTTTTGTTGCTACTTCGTAACTGTAATGTTGCTACTGTTATGAATCGTAATGTAAATATCTGATATGCAGGATGGTCTTAGGCGACCCCTGTGAAAGGGTCGTTCGACCGCCAAAGGGGTCTCGACCCACAGGTTGAGAACCGCTGCCCTAGAAGCTTGTTCCTCACAGCCCCACTGCTCACATGGGACCCATGCCGGTTCCAGCCACCCTGTAAGGCAGCTCAGCCTGCTAATGAGATTATCTGCCTGGGGAATCCCTCTTTGGGTCCTATTTACACTGCTAGCTGAGGCAGGGCCGTAGTTCATTCTCCTTATCTGCAAAACGTCAGCACCTTTTCTAGAAACAGCAAGTGGTTTCCTTTTAAAACCAAACTTTGTTTTCAAAATAAAATTTCCTTTTCCCCTACAAGATGCATTTGGGGATTCTTTTCTTTTTAAAAAGTTTTGGGGGATCCATTTTGCAACTTATGGGGCATTTTTGCCCATGCATTGGTCTCCTTCTAGTTCATTCTCTTGCTCTCTCCATTAATCTTGATGACCTTCATTATGTATTTCTGGTTCCTGCAAGGAGGCTGCTGCAGGATTTGGCCTCAGGCTGCAGATTGGGAGTTGGGTCTTTGAAAAGAGCAAGGAGGGGGACCTGAGGTAGACCAGCCCAGACACAGGACTGACTCAGCTGCTTGGGTTTGGTTTTGTTTTGTTTTAACAAAGAGACAAAGGGCAGCCCCCTTGACGTGCACGGGCTTTCCCTGTGGCTGTACTTGGAGATATGTTAGTGTCCTGCGTGCAGGTGGGCTCTGGCCACATGTAACTTCGTTTTTCCATCAAGCACAACCTCTGGGAAAGGACTGCAGTCCGCTTACCTGCCCCGCTGTGCTCCAGTGGGCTGCATAGGTTTCCCGTCCTTGGTCTGTCTCCTGATCTTCTCAGCTCCCCCTCTGCCCCAGGCAACAGCCCTAACTTAGAGAGCCCACTGGGTCCATGCACCCTTTGAAGTTTTGGGCACGATTTTGTGTTTGTGGATGAGAGCATTTTTGGAAGAGAGAATCCATAGTTTTACACCAGATTCTCAAAACGAGTCACGAATTAAAATACACTGGAGAACGACTTGCCAGGTGAGGTAACCGTGACTGAATTGTCAGGCCCCGTCACTGTGGAGTCTCTCTCATCTGCAGCTGCTGCCTGATCTCTGGAGAGGACCGTCCTGCATTCCTCCCAAGGGGCAGTGAGGTCCCTCTGCACGAGGGTGGGGAACTGCTGACGTCAGGCAGGCTGCCCCCTGCCGCCCGGCAGTGCCCCGCTCCCGACAGCCCTGTCACTCACGCAGCCGGTGCCAAACACCATTAAGACTATACATCTGTGGCCAATGTAATGATATAGTTTAAGGCCTCATAAAATGACTTTGGCTCACTGGCTGTTCTGTATTAACCACACTACTGTTTCCCTCTCATAAGGGAAAGGGAGGTAGCCTTTATGAGGCAGCAGCTCTGGCTGTTTTAGTCGTGCTCCGAGTCTTTTCTCAAAGAAAAAGGGTGCTGGTGCTCTTGTGCGCTTTCTTGATTGTGGTCACACTGCCCTTCCTTCCGAGTGCAGCCGAAGGCAAGTGTCAGCTTGTACCACAGAAGGACAAGGAAGCCTGCAGTGGGTGAGGACTTGCCAGAAAACTCACCCAGGAGGAGAAAAGGCTGGCCTTCAAGGCCCGACGTGTACATTTTTAGTTTATGCGTTAGGAGGGCAGTGTCTTTCTCACTGAGAAAACCGGGGCTCAGCGAGAGTCAGCAGCCTTCCCCGGTCACAAAGGCAGCCTGCAGGAGGTGCAGCGTCTCTGGGTGTCTCTGATTTCGACACACACCCTTCGAGCCACCCAGCACAGGGAGTCACAAAGGAGTTACCCTGGCAGGACTTGAACCTGGGTATGCCTGGTTCTGAAGCCTGCACATTTCCAAATAAAGTTGGTGTTTTCGTAGGTCAAAAACACTTGAATATTGGTGACGGTATAGTTTAACGTGGAACAAGCATATAATGCACTTAGCGTTATGGCCTTCTGTCTAGTGCAGTGGTCAGCAAACTGCGGCTCGCGAGCCACATGCGGCTCTTTGGCCCCTTGAATGTGGCTCTTCCGCAAAATACCGACTTCTGCGCATGGGCCAGGAAGTTTCAATCGCACTGTATACTTC
>NW_005871153.1:3128864-3132328 GCF_000147115.1 Myotis lucifugus
CCAGGAAGTTTCAATCGCCCTGTATATGCGCTGCACGTGGTATTTTGTGGAAGAGCCACACTCAAGGGCCCAAAGAGCCGCATGTGGCTTGCGAGCCGCAGTTTTCCAACCACTGGTCTAGTGGATAGTATGGCAGTGTCCACTCTCCAGTAACAGCCCTCCCTGTTGGGAAGTGCTTTGCACATGTGGCCTGAGTGACCCATTACCTCTTATTCTGGCCCAGGTGAGAGGTGAGGAAACAAAGCTCTTCTGTAGGCCAGAATCCCAAGACAGGAGTCAGAGGACCCCTCAGTACCCTGCCCGGCTAAGGGCGAGGCCTCAGTTGCTGGCGAGGCCAAGGGCTTCATGACCAGGGAGACTTGTGCACGTGTTGGTAGGAGGTAACGTTCCAGTGGGCACCCACACTATCTCTCATCCAACAAATATGTGGGTGCCCACTCTGTGCCAGGCACTGCTCCAGGAGCTGAGGCTGAAAGCAGTGAGCAAAACAGAAGTTTCTACTCTCAGGGACTTGACATTCTAGTGAGGGGGAGACAGTAATGAGGATGAACAGATATGTCATAAACTCTCAGGCAATGTCACGTGTTTGGAAAAAGCAAAGTGGGGTAATGGGAGTAGGGGAGGCTGCTGTGGAGAGGATGATTGCCAGGCCTCTCAGGAAGTGACATTTGAACAGAGACCTGAAGAGTGGGAGAGAAGGAGTCCCCAGGATCAGAGGCAGAGGTCATGGTGAGAGCAAAGCCCTGAGGTGAGACTATGCCTGAGAAATTCCCAGAAGAATAAGGAGGCAGATGGCTGAGCCTGAACAAGGGGCTGAGTGGCAGGAAATGAGGTTGAGGAGGACAAGCGACCAGATTTGCCAGGCCATGTAGGCTGAACAAGGAAACTGGATTTTATTCTAAGTGAGGGACAACGCTGAGCATCTAAAGGATCTCTCAGGTGGCCATGTGGTGACCAGACTCCAGGGGGTAAGAGGGAGAGCAGGAAGACCCCCTGGGAGTGGCTGAAATGGTCCAGGCAGGAGACAGTGGCAGGTTAGGCTCTGTGGGAGAAGTGGGAAGTGATCAGACTCATCATCTATGTTGCTGGTAGGGCTGATAGGATTGGCTGATGAACTGGAAATGGAGAGAAAGGGAAGTCAAAGGCAACGCTTAGTGTTTGTGGGGAGCATGTGCGGATCAGAGATTAGAATGCAGGGGCTGGGGGAACAAGCAAGAGTTCCCTGCCCTAACCGGTTTGGCTCGGTGGATAGAGCGTCAGCCTGCGGACTCAAGGGTCCCAGGTTCGATTCTGGTCAAGGGCATGTACCTTGGTTGCGGGCACATCCCCAGTGGGGGGTGTGCAGGAGGCAGCTGATTGATGTTTCTAACTCTCTATCCCTCTCCCTTCCTCTCTGTAAAAAATCAATAAAATATTAAAAAAAAAAAAAAAAAAAAAGAGTTCCCTGCATGTGCAGCCTAAGGTACCCATAAGACATCCAGGTGGGCATGTCACATGGCATTTAGATGAATCCAGGTTGAGGACAGAGGCCAAGATGGGAGACAGGATATGGAGAACCATGCACATAGGAGGCCATTTAATGTCCTGGGATTGAATGAGGTCCCTAAGGAGTGGCTGTGGATGGAGCCAGGAAGGAGGCAGAACCCAACATTGAGAAATATCGCAGGACAGAAGTCTGCGAAGGCGATGGGATGGAATGGTCCCAATGAGAGGGACAGGAAGAAATCCAGGAGAGAGGGGTGTCCCGGAAGCCAATGGTGTCATTTTGATAAGAAAGGAGTGATGGAGATCAATGCGTCAAATGATGCCGCCAAGTAGAGTAAAATGAGCCTGGGCGTTGGCCATGGATTTGGGAAGCTGGAGCTCATTGGTAACCACGACAAGGGGGTCTCGGGGAGTGATAGTAAAAAAAAAACCTGACTTGAGGCGTACAGAGTCGAGTCTGGAGGGCTGAGTCCACAGCTAGAGTGGAGGGGAAGGGGTGAGGCATTGTCCATATAAGGACATGTTTTCCCCTCTATAGGGAGGCCCCCACACCCCCCCTGCCATCGTCCGCCCCCATGCTTCTTCGGGCACGACCAGACCAGCGAAGGACTCCGGTCCTGGGGCCCAGACCTAGAAATGGAGTTCCATTTCATCAGCAACTGATTAAAATAGACAGAAAGTACAAGCTGCTCTTAAACTTTTATTACTATTATTTTTATCCCCTGGGCCGCTGTGTGAGCACAGAGCTGGTTTTGATTAAGCCGTGGTCCTTCCAGCCCACTCCTCGCTGCGGTTCTCACGGAGGTCTAGTGGCTTGTGGGGCATGCACATCCCCATGGGGTGGGGGTGAGGCTGCAGAGGGAGGAGGGGCTCCAAGTCAGGGGTGGGCCTGGTTTGAAAGGGAAAATGAGCCCTTTCTTCATGGCCAGATGGAAAGATAAGGTGCAGAGAACTTCTTAAACAAGGCTCGGAGCCCATGGCAGGGGAGTGCACTCACACGGTGTAAAGCCAGCGCCTGAGCTGAAGACAGATGCAGAGGCTGGAAACAGGCGATGGGGGCTGGTCAGGGAGGGCTTCCTGGAGGTGGAGCGTTCTAAAGCAGATTTGGAAGGCAGCAAGATGTGACGAACAGGAGGGGTGATTAATATGAAACGATCATCTTTCTGCTCTCCAGAGCACTCCGTATGCGTTCTTCTTTGAGCCCAGTAAACCGGTGCCTGGGGAGTGCGATGCTTCGGTACAGGTACTTCTAAACGTGCAGCCAAGCTTGAGAACCCACAAAGGTTGACAGATGTGTACTGAGGATTGTGCTGAAGAATGACCACTATGTCTGGGGAAAAACCAGTGTGAGAAAATGAAGTCATCCTCTTCCTGGTGCTCTGTGCTCCTCCATCCATGTCCACATGGACCCTGGGGTGTGGGCCACCCAATGAGGAGATAGGACAGGCGCAGTGACCGCTATAGATGGAGGGGACCCCAACTCACCGTGGGGGGCATTTCTGCTCTTACAGAAGGTGGTAGAAGGACCAGGCAGTGAGGAGTGGAGGCAGGGGAGGGGCTGGGTATCATGTGCTGCTGTGAAGGACTTGCTCCAGCTCCATTCCCTCAGCCCCATCCCCTGCCATGGGCTGCTTGATGCTCCACCTCATCGTTCCTGCAGTTTCATGTGCGCAACTCTGGGCCGACTCCCTGGGACCTGTGTGCCTCGTTGCCTCCGGACCCGGACAATGCCTGTCCCAGGCCTCCACCCCAGGGCTACCCAGCTAGTAGGGCAGGGACAGGCATGAGCTTGGGAAGGAAGCCTGGTGGGTGTGGAAGGTTTATATGGGCAGATCCACATTCTGGAGCAGGAAAGACCTAAGCGCCATCTAGAAGGAGTAGGGCGTGCAGATGGGAGCACCAAGAATCCCCTAGCTCTGTGCTCCCCACGCCCACCCTCACAGCCCTCAGGAGAGAGCGTGTGTTAGCAGCCAGGACTG
>NW_005871153.1:3132520-3135483 GCF_000147115.1 Myotis lucifugus
ACAGGAATGTGGCTGCTGCCTCAGCTGGAAAGTCCCCCCTCCCCCCACCCCCACCCCCACCCCTGCTCCTTTCTCCCTCCACGTTTCCTCTCTTCAGGAGCAGGAAAAGGATGGACAGGAAGGGGCTCTGAGGGGAGGCTCCCTCGCAGCACGGGCCCTGAAGAGCGTTCCTAGTGGGGAAAACGCTGCAGCATAGTGATAGCCGTTGGGCCAGCTGCTGCTTATCTGAGTCCCTGGTCGGTTTCCCCTCGACTTCCTAAAGTCCAGTCTCCTCAGGGCCCAGTGAGGGCTTTTATGCCCAGCCCAGCCCAGCACGATGTCCTGCTGCCCTGACCAGGGTTTCCCTGGCATCACCCACACTGTGCACCCATGGGAGAGGGAGCATGCGGAGAGGCCTGAGGATTTGTGCACGCACCATGCAGCATTTCCGCTCCGCCCGGAAGGCCGCTGCCACCGCCCAGTGGGTCCTCCGTGGCTCAAGGCTCAGGCCAGAGCGGGGGAGGCATGCTGGCCGCCTGTTCGGAGGTCTGGGTCTGGTTTGGAGGTTTGACTGTCAGTGTCCATCTGTGGAAGGAAGCCAAGAAATCAGAGGCTGTAAGGCCTCTGCAGACTGTGAGCCCCAGGGCAGGACCCGTTCCCTCCTTCCTCTGTACAGGAATCCTCTCCACATAGAGCAGGATTCTGGAAGCCAGAATGTTTACCCTGAGAGTCAAGACCCAGTGGAGGGAAAGGATGGGAGAGGTGAGCCGAGGGCGCCGAGTCCCCCCTGCTCACGTGACGCGGTGTCTGGCAGCAGGTGCCGGCTGTGGAGAGGAAAGCATTCACCAGCTCCCGGGACAGCCTGTCCATCCATCCTGCCAGGAGGCCGCACTCTGCACCTGATTTATAAGGCCCCGGGCAGCAGGCAGTGACACTCCTTCTTTGGTGCTCTTGTGGAAGAGGGCCCAGGCGCAGGCGCCCTGCTGGGCAGGCACCGAGGCCCTGGGAGCTGACCGGGGAAGGGGAGGGGGCTGTCCTTTGGTTGGGGTGGGATTTTTATTGAGATGCCTCCTCTGTTCATTTCCTTGGGCAGCTGCCGACTAACGTTTGTTGTCACCTGTCTGTTCCAGATGCCCCCGCCAGTGAGAGCGCCAAGGCCCCTGAGATGAAAGCCCGGAGGCCCAGGAGCTCTCTTCCTCCTGTGCTGGGAACAGAGAGTGAGTACCTGTTCAGCTCTTCCCGGTGTCCCCAGGCCTGAGGGCCAGCCCAGGCCCTGCCTGCCCCCGACGGCCCTGGGGCTCCTGGAGACGGAGCCCGGGGCCTCTTCCCAGGCCTCCCATCTCTCCCGACCTCCCACAGCCTGCGTGGAGGTGCCCATCCACCCTCCACCTCACTCAGGTCCTTCCTCCTTCTCCCGAGACTTCTGGGAGCGCTTCTCCTCACGTCTCCCAGGTGGGTCTTTCCTGCTGGCGGGTAGACCTTTCGAAACGGTGGCTCTGGCCTTACCACTCCTGGTTGGAGTGCCCAGCAGCCCCCAAGCCTCTGAGTCTCCTACAGGTGAACCTCTGCACCCTGCTGCCCGGCACACCTGCCACCCATGCACACACATGTTCTGGTGTTAGCCTCAGCCTGCTTTCCAAGCTCTGCCCCAAGCTCCTTGATGGCTATTTTATACTCAAGCCAAACTGAGCTCCTCAGTGTGCCCTGGACATCCCTGCGTTTTTTCCTTTGCACCTTCATTCTGCACCTCTCTCATGGGACAGGCTCCCACGGAAAAGCCACCTCATCCCTGACCGAGTCCATCCTTGCTCCAACTGAAAGTCACTCTCCCTCCTGTGAGCTCCCGCAGCCCTCAGCACCTCCTTTCTGCACTGACCGTCTTCTTCCCAGGGCCACGGTGATGTGTCTGGTCTCCTCCCTCCTCCGCTGGGCGTTCCCCGAGGGCCATAGTCAGGCTCAGGTGGCCCTTCTGGGATGACTCTGCTGCGCCTGCTCACAGAAGGCCCCTCAGAGTCTCTGAGAATCAGGCTGTAGCTGTGCTACCTGTGGCCGAGGGGAGGAGGGTCCCCTGGACCGCGTAGGGCTCTCCCCTCTCTGTGGGTCTCGGCCTCCCACGGCCCACTTACCTAGAGGCAGAAAGCGCAGGGTCCACAGTGCTTTCACAGGCCCAACACTATCCTAACTTCTTATAAAATGAGAAGAAAAAATACACTTTAGGTCAAAGAAAATGTTTTCATTCAGAATATTAATGTGTTCATCTTTTTACCAGTACAGTTGGAAATATAATTCATATGTTGGTATATTGATATCTTTTCTTTTATTTTTTCCTTAGTGGAGGAAGGGGCCAGTGAAGGCAAAAGTGCCTAGTTCACAAAGTCACAATGCAGCAGCCCTGGCTTCCCCTACTGACGTATTATTGGTATAATTTTGTTAGAACTATGCTCCGCATCCTCCAGTTTAAACAGAGGGTGTGGAATTGCTTGAACATCCCTAACACACACTTTCTACATTTAAAAAAACAAACAAGATAAGCTCTTACATATCCGTATTAATTCAAGGCTGTTTCTCTATTTCCATTACAACACAGTGTTCTGTGACTTAGTTTTACTCTTTTCTTTTCAAAGCAGCGCATGTCCCCTCCTGATGATTAGCTTGCGTCCCTTACACATACTCCAGCCAGGCCATGGGCGGGTGGGGTGAGGGTGGGGATGGGGGGGTGGTGCTGGGGGGCCTGCCCAGCCTTCAGTGTGGTGGGTCTGCCAGTTGGAATTATAATTTCTTTTTTTTTTTAAATATATTTTATTGATTTTTTACAGAGAGGAAGGGAGAGAGACAGGGAGCTAGAAACATCGATGAGAGAGAAACATCGATCAGCTGCCTCCTGCACATCTCCCACTGGGGATGTGCCCTCAACCCAGGTACATGCCCTTGACCGGAATCGAACCTGGGACCCCTCAATCCACAGGCCGACGCTCTATCCACTG
>NW_005871153.1:3135986-3137170 GCF_000147115.1 Myotis lucifugus
ATGTGCGGGTCACCTGGGGAGCCTTCAAACACACCACGTGCGCCGGCTGCACCCCAGACTAATTAAATCAGGAGCTCTGGGTGCGGCCCAGCCCTCAGCATTTGTTTAAGCCGCTCCAGGTGGGCAGCTCAGGCTGGAAGCCAGCTGTCCCCGGAAAGCTGGGCCTGCACTGTTGGCCTTGAGAAGCCGAAGGCTCTCCTCTGCAGTCTCCCTTAAGTTCAGCGGTTCTCAACCTGTGGGTCGCGACCCCTTTGGCGGTCGAATGACCCCTTTCACAGGGGGTCGCCTAAGACCATCCTGCATATCAGATATTTACATTATGATTTCATAAACAGGTAGCAAACAATACAATTATGAAAGTAGCAACGAAAAATAATTTTATGGTTGGGGTCACAAACATGAGGAAACTGTATTTTAACGGGGCCAGAAGGTTGAGAACCACTGGTTAAGTTGGACACTTCTGGGCCCCTCATGCCCAGGTCCTCAGAGTATCAGTCACCCGCCCAGTTTCCACGCTGGAGGGAGGGAGCATGATGCTTAGCTCTGCAGTGTGGAGGCTGGAAGCCTGGGCTCCTGCCCTGCAGCGGGAGCAGGAAAGGGGCTCAGTCCCCAGTGCTGCTAGGGGAGGGCGGGGCTGGCAGGAAGGACTGCATCTCTAGAACATGCACACATCCACCAGGGATCCGCTCCGCAGACACTGCTCGTCTGCTAAGGGGAATTTCCTCTGCATCCAGAGCCTACCTGTTAGAATTGCAGACATGTGGCTTCATGTACACCACTGGCCACTTGGAATTCCTCTGCTGGCCCGTCCCCTCCCCCAGCCTGTTGCTCCTGGAGGCGCCTGAGGAGGCAGCTGCCCAGAGATAGGAAATGAAGAGGGTGTCTTTTAGGTCTGCACCGCAGTTCTTTTCTCGGGGGGGGGGGGGGGGGGACACTTTGCATTGTTTTATAATTGCCTAAGTTAAGTATACATGCATTTCTTGTGTAGACCTTTTAAACAGTATCCAAACATACCCGAGTACTATGTGAAATGCCTCTTTCATCTACCCCCAATTCCACTCACCCTCAAATATATCGCAATTACTGGTATTCTGTGCATTTGCATTTATATATGCAACTATATCACATGATCTGGGTGCCTCTGCACCTGGCTTTTTTTCCTCTCAGCATTGCCATTCCCAGGG
>NW_005871153.1:3137291-3205567 GCF_000147115.1 Myotis lucifugus
CGAGGGAGGCTGAGTGGTTTTCTTGTCAAACAGATTGTGGCCAGATCCCTTCTGCAGCCCTCCCCTCCGCAGCCCCGCGTTCAGTCCTGTAAGTGAGCTGTCAGGTGTGAGTGGACAGCACTCATCCACGCGGGGACCTGAGAGCCTGGGGGAGCCCCACCGTTGCTGAGCTGGCCGGGCCCCACCCAGGGGCAGGCAAGAGGAAACTGACAAGTACAAGTTAACCTGCCAGACACCCAGTCGCAGGTACAGGAGTGAGGAGGGGTCGTGTGGGAAGATTTCAGGGTAGGGGAGACTTTGGGCCAGGCTCTGAGGGAGGAGAAGAACGTGGTTTGTTTGAAGAGGAATGATAACATTATTGGAGGGAGAGACTGCACCGATGCCATAATGAATATTGTGAGGACTCCTGACTTGGAGGATCATTTGCTCGTCATAGAAAATAAGCATTTATTGAGCACCCGTGCCACAGGCATCTTCTTGGGTGCTCAATCTGTGCCACTTCAGGCAAGTCTCACCCTACTGAGCTGTTTCCATTTTACAGATGAGCCGAGCTGAGCCTTAGACAACTAACTTTTCCTGCCCAGGGTCTCACGGCGAGTGAGATGTGAAACTGTGAGGCCAACCCTGCTCTACTCTCCTGCCACAGCAGTCACCTGCGCCTTGGCGTAGCCTCAGAGCCACACTTTGTGTTGTCCACACAGGCTGGGCAGCACTTCTGTCTGCGCTTGGGGTGCAGAGGTCTGACTGTCATTGGAGCTGGCGGGGCGGGGCGGGGGGGCGGGAATGGCGTGCTTCCCTGGATCTTGAGACCTGTCAGGGTGTTTGCTGCATGCCTCTCAATGGGAATTTTTAAATAACTTTATTTGATATAATTTCAAATTTTCAGAAAAGTTGCAAGAATAGTACAAGAAACATTTATATACGCTTTACTTAGATTCACCAATTATTTACATTTTGTTGTATTGTTTTATCATTTGGTATGTATATAGTCATATATATCAGCGGTTCTCAACCTGTGGGTCGCACCCCCTTTAACGGTCGAACGACCCTTTCACAGGGGTTGCCTAAGACCATCCTGCATGTCAGATATTTACATTACGGTTCATAACAGTAGCAACATTACAGTTATGAAGTAGCAACGAAAATAATTTTATGGTTGGGTCACAACATGAGGAACTGTACTTAAAGGGCCAGAAGGTTGAGAACCACTGAATTTGTCATTCATATATTCATACAGCTATATATTTACAATATATCTTATATAGATGATATGCATACATTTTTGCCACTTATCATATAGATACACATACCATTAATGAATGAATTAGAAACATCGTGCCCTTAACCTCTAAACATCTCATTGTATATCTCCTAGGAACATAACCACATGCAGTTATTAAAATCAGGAAATTTAACATTGACCCTATACTGCTATCTAATCCACATCTACATTCAATTTTTGTCTATTGTCCCAATGTATTTTACGACTGATTTCCCCTCCTAATGGGCATTTAACGGCAGTGGTCAGGGAGCTTCATAGACTCTGACTCCTCCGGCCCAGAGCTCGCCTCCCCTGAGCTGAGCGGGTGTGGGCGGCAGCCTGCTCAGGCACAGGGTGTGGCCAGATAGCCACCGGGATAGAGGGCAGGGGACAAAAGTCTTGGTTTTATCACTAATTGAGCCTGAGGCCTTGGTGAAAAAGCCCTTTGCCCCTCTGGACCTTGGCCTCCTCACATGTCAAGTGGGGACTGTCTCCAACTGCTCCCAGGCTTTCCAGCTCCAACAGCAGGCCCTTCAGTGGAGTGTATTTCTAAGTGACACAGTTCAGGTGGGGTCAGCCGACTCCCCTTGGTGCCATAATGTGTGGAGGCTGAAGCCAGCGTGGGTTGTGTTACACAGCAGCAGACATGTCCTGGCAGGAAGGAGGCCGTAAGCATAAGGCCCAGGTCTAGGGTGTTTGAGCTGGAAGGAGTCTGAATGGAGTTTTGTGTGAAGAAGACATCAGTGGGGCTTAAGGAAATGGTTTTAGGAAATACAGCTGAGGCCATGCCAGGAACAGACTTGGAATGAGGCCTGTTGGTCTGTAGAGTTGCTGGTCTTTGAGAAAATAGATCGATGGGCTTCTATAGGGCACGTTTTCAACATGAGGTCAGTGCCTGGCCTGAGGCAGGGATAGAATGAGTATTTGGTTTTTTTTTTTCAAATCGGTTCATGAGTTTCCATGCTTTAAAAGTCCCTGCCTCCATCGTGTCTCTGGGATTTGGGGAGAGGCAGGTTGAACGCCCCTTTGTGCTCCAGGCCTGGCCTTGGCTGAGCTGCCCTCTGGCACCGGTCACTTAGGCTTCAGTCCCCACGTTGAACCCCAAAGATTATGATGCTTGTAGATCTCTTTGCTTTGACCTCCCATATGTGTCTGTCTTGGAAACCAAACATTATGTCAACTTAAAAATGTCTTTGGATATCAGAAGCAGTGTCCAGTTTTCCTAAAAGGTTTCCCCAGAATCAAACCCTTCTTTTAAATATTCTCTCCAGGTCATGGGGAATGTTAATCCTGATAGGATCCAAAGGGCTAAAAGGAGATACTGGAGAGGCTGAGACTTGGAGACTCGCCTGACAATGAAAGATGTGGGGCCTGGGAGAGAAGCTGGGTATTTCCATGAATGTCTTTGAAAGCTGGTACCAACTCCCAGTCATTCCCAATCAGAGTATTGGTCTATGAGAAGCGATGGGGCCCTCACCCTCCACCCCTGAGCTGCTGCCTCAGCTCCTCCCGGCTCTGCCACTATCTCCTACAAGCCAGTTAAATGGCAGGAGGGCCTGGAGGACGCCCGTCAGGCCACCCTGGCAGTGTCTCAGCCCTGCCGGCCGCCTCTTTCACAACCATCCTGGCGTTTTGTGTCCTGGGGCTTGGGGGTGGGTGTTTGCAGTAACAAGAGGAGCAGTGTTCCTGTGGAATCTTCTCATGTGGCAGCCTTTGCTGTGAGGGGATGTGTCCAGGAAATTTGCCCAGAGATGTTAATTCTGGGAAAATCACCAGTATTTCTGCACAAATCTGGAAGGAGCTGGAAGGAGCAGGGGAGGGGTTGTCCCTGAGCCCTGAGCCCTGAGCCCTGAGCCTGCTCCAGTGCAGGGCAGTGGGATTCAGCCTTCCACCCCCAGGCCTCACTGCTACCCTCCTGCTCTGACACAGCCTGTGGTGTGGGTGCTCCCTTCACCCTTCACCCAGGCCAAGTCCCCTTCAGGAGCCTTTGGCAAAAAGTTAATGCTGATTTTGGGAATTGTGAAGATTTTCATGTCTATTTTTAGTTAACTACCGAAAAAGGGCAATGTCCCCAGAGAGGCAGAGACCAGGGACCTACTGGTACCCAAGGCTGTTCCAGCTTCATCCCCGATTCTCCTTTGCTTTTCATTATCTCAGAGCCTTTTGACTCCGTAAGACCCGCCTCCGAGCTCTAAATATCTCCCCAATGCTTGCTCTGGTCTTTCCACCCTTGAGTCACTGGAGAGATGTACTCAGATGCCTTCGGATGGAGCAGTCTAGAAATTTCTGTGGCATGCTGATCTCCTCCCTGCCAGGGCAGAAGGTTCATGAGGCCAGGACTAGGTTAGGACTTGGGCAGGCTGGGGCAGAAGCAAAAGGTGGATTATGCAGACACCTAGAGGCTGGCCTCCCCACCCCTGCTCCCGGTTTCCCTGGTGTCAACCAAATTCAAAGCTTTGATCCGTGATGTTTTCATGGGGCTGCCTCCCTTCTTCCAGCCTCCCTCTCCCGTCTAGTGTGAAGGCTCAGCACCTGGCAGGTTTCATCTAGCTGGTCAGACTGGAGGCTTCTCCCTTTCATGGGAAGTTGCACCAGGATTCAAGCCCCAGGACCCATGTCTCAGCATCAGAGCCCAGGCATGTTTGTTGGAATTCCCAGGTTAACAGAGACCCTCAAAGGTTCCCTCATGCCTTTCATAGCTATTTCTCAAGCATGTGGCAGGTACCGTGCTAGGCACTGGTGATACAGAAGGTGAGCACGATGGGTCCTCTTCCTGTCTCCAGGTAACTTGCTGTCGTATACGCATGTTGAGGCAAGTTTCTGCAATTGCATTGCCTTGTGATGGGTGCGGAGATAGAACCTCCTCAGAGGGGCATGGAACCCAGCCTGGTAGTAGTGAGCCATGAGCTGAGACCTGCCTGAGGAAGGTGCAACAGTCAGCAAAGAGCTGACAGCAAAAGCCTGATATTGCAGAAACTGAAAGGCATTCAGTGTAGAGAATAGTGCCCACCCCCGAGCCCCTGATGGTGGTGCAGGGACCAACCAGCAAGGGCAGGAATCTGTGCTTTTAGCCGTTTCCCAGGTGATTATGAGGCATGCTAAATTTGAGCATTGAAGGCAAGGGTGAGGGTGTTCCCCAAGAGGGAGCAGTAAGAAAGCAGGCTGGAGATGAAAGCCAGGAGCAGATCCCCAAGGGCCTTGGAAGATGAGTCGGACTTGATCCTGAGTGACAGTGGGCAGTCACAGGAGAGGTTGAGACAGATCTGTATTCAAGAAAGACAACTTTGGACACAGAATGATGGATATGTTAGGGCGGGGCCTAGGAGTGGTATAGTTAGGACTAGAATGGTGACAGAGGGGATGTGGAAGGTGGCAGTCCGAGGAGCTTTTTAGTTGATGGACTTGGCATATATTAGTGACTGGATATGGGCAGGGAGGGGGCCTTGGGAGAAGGGGACACGCAGTGGTGTGGGAGAAGATCCTGGTTTGGGTTTGGGGTGTATTTCTACTCAGCTACATGTGCTCTTACGAACCCAGCAAGTCATCTGGCTTTTGTGCAAATCCATCTCCGTTTTTGTGAAATGGAAACAGTGTGAGGTGCCCTGCCTGTGTTTGATTGGGGTAAGAACCAAATGAGAAAAAGGATGAGGTGCCCACGGGTTAAAACAGCTAACGGAATCCAGCTCTGTATGGAAAACCGGTTTGGAATCAGGTGACTCGGCTCTCCAGCCCATAAATCAGGTTCTTCTAAGCCCAGAAACAATGGGCTGCAGCAGATGGTCATATAAAATACGTATAGAATAGGATACAGAACATTGCTGACATTTAAAGTTGTTTTTACTAATAGGAACCAAAGCAGTTTCAAATGCTAACCAATTCAAACAGCAGAAGCTCCAAATTTAAAGAACAAATATAAAACTTTGGCCTTCAGTTTCACTTGTCTGTAACACAGACAGACGGATATTAGCTCAGACTCTACTTCTGGCACATAGGTTTTCCCAGGGTGGCCAGGAAGAATATAGGGTGGGACTTTGGCATCATCTGATTTCATACTGTGCTGCTGCCCCTTCCTTATCAGCTCCTGGCCCACCACTCCAGGGGCTGTCAGCCTCCTTCCGGCCCCAAGAGCCCCAACCACAGCTGCATTCATTCGTCCTAATAAAGCACCACAGACTAGAAGTCCAAGATCAAAGTGTCAGCAGGTTTGGCTTCTCCCAAAGCTTCTCTTCATGGCTTGTAGATGGCTGCCTTCTCGCTGTGACCTCACATGGCTTTTCCTCTGTGTCCCAATTTCTTAGGACCCACCCTACCAACCTCAATTTAACCTAATTACCTCTTCAAAGGCCCTATCTTATAGTCCCATTCTGAGGTATGGGCGTTAGGGCTTCAACATACGAATTGGGGGGGCACAACTAAGCCCACAGCAGGCCTCCACAAAGTTCCTCTGATCGGATGGCTTTCCCTCTCCACAGGAGGTCAGAGCCTGGCTGTGGTCCAAGCCTTTCTTCTTCCCTTGACAGCCTCTCCCTTCCAGTTATGCCCTCTGCCTTCCCAACAGCCTGGGATGAAGAGGGGCAGGGGCTTCCTTGCTCAGCCAGTCATGGGTATTTCGTGTCCCATCCAGTGTCCACTCGCGGGGGATTTGGCTTTCTCATGTTCTTCCTGGCTAGCATCTTTGAGCTCTCCCTTTCCTAGCCTTCAGACTCTTCTCTCTCACCTTAGAAGAAACCTTAGCTTGACATTCCTCTTCTGTCACCCCATTTCTCTCTGTCGCTTTCACCTCTGAAATTCTGGATGGATTAGTTGACTCCCCACCTGTTTCCTTAGAATCTCCTCTGGAGTGACTTCCGACACCCCTGTCCCACTGCACCTGCCCTCTCCCACACCACCCATCACTCGGTGCTGGTCATACCTAAAGCTCACTTCCCAGTGTCCTTTGTCTTCTGCCCTTGGCTACAGTGGCTGTCCTTCTGCCTCTCGGAATCCTTCCACAGCCCCTCTCCTTCATCCCAGCTCCTCACGTGGGCATCGCCTGGGATCAGACCCTGGCCCCTGCTCACCTTCACTGCATTCTTTTCCCCAAAGAGCTAACCCATATCAGTTTCCATGATATTCCATCGTTGATCCTAAAATCTTTCACTTCCAATCTCCACCAACCTTTCTCTGATCTCTGAATTCTGATCCTGGGCTTTTGCCTACATACAGATTAAATTCTTTCATCCACCACTTTCACTCTCACCAAGTCAAACCACGTCTTTCACTCCCAAATTCCATAATCTATCAATATAATTTTCCCCATTTATCCAAGCAAGAATTCTCTAAGGAGTATTTGTACCTCCCTCTTGTTTTAGCCCCTACTTTATTTAACTTTTCCTCTGTCTCTTATTTATATCTTCTGCTTCTCTCCAAAGAAAAGAAGCTGCCTTTACCCAAGCTGGTCCTGTGTGACCAGTTCCTTCCAAGAGTATGGCAGTAGCTTCCTAATTGGGTGTCCTTGTCCCCAGGGATTGTAGAGACCGCCAGATGTCCTCTAGCCCAGTAAGACTGAGGACAAAGACCCAACTCTCAGACTTGGCATCCTACACCAGCACTGTCCAATGCAACCTTCTGTGACGATGCCATGTTCTATGTCTGCACAACATGATAGCCACTAACCACATGTGGCTACTGAGCATTTGGAATGTGACTAGTGTGACTGAGGAAATGAATTTTTAATTTTCTGGGATTAAAATTGTCATACTATCTTCACACCACTGCTCTCTAATCCCAGCTTTGTGCTCTGGCCAACCTCCACCAAACATCACCCCGGTTCTCAGCTCATAGCCACTCCCTGTCCCTGAGCAATGGGACGGCGCTGCTCCCTTCTCTAGTCCAGATCTTCTCTAGTCCTCAGGCCCATCCTGTGCCCCAGCCTTTAACCCTTCCTAACCATCTCCTTTCCCCCTCATGTGAACAGCCATGTCATGTGGCTGGATAAATTTATTTTTTAAACTTTCTATTCAACTTCTAATTTGAAATAATTTCAGATTTATAGGAAAGTTGCAAAAATAGTACAAATAAATCTTGTATACCCTTCACTCATATTCTCCAAATATCAACATTTTACCATGTTTGCTTTATATTTTGTCTCTCCCTCTCTTTTTCCATCTCTCTTTCCCACTACACACACACACACACACACACACACACACACACACTTTATAAGCAGTTTGAAAGTAAGTTGCACATATGTTGTCCTCTGCACCTAAATTCTCTAGTGTATATTTCCTAATAACAGTCTCTTATAAAAGAACAGTTGGGAGATCAAAACACAAAATTAGCACTGATAGAATACTATCTATCATCTAATTTATTGGACTTAGTAAAAATTTTCCAGCTGTCCTATAAATGTCCTTTATGGCAAAAGAAGAAGGCCACGTGTCTTGACATTTAAGCTCTTAAAGACAAGTCCTGATTTCTACATTTGGTTGGTTTTCTCCTCAGTACCCGGGCTAGTAGTCTGTAACTGATTGGCCCTGTACATAGTAGGCCCTCAGTAAGTCTTTATGAGTTGAATGGACAGATCAATGATGGTGACAAACTAGGGTGAACTTGATGGAGGCAGGCCTCTCCCTGGGCTCAGCCACGTAACTGGCAGCCAATGCTCCGTGCTCTCACTGTGCTTCTGTCAGGGACCAACTGCTTACAGGATGCTCTGGGGTTCCCAGGTGGGTAGCAGCACTCCTCCCGTTTTACTGATGCACAACTGACAGCCCACAGAGTTATCTGACTTACCTGTGGCCACAGAACAACTCCGTGCCCAAGCCAGGGCATAGTGCTGCTTCTCTGTAACATACAGAGGCAAAACCCCGCTCATTCATCCAATAAATAGTTATCGAGTGCAGCTGTGTGTCGGCACATTGGGTTCACAGCTTATACTTTAGGGCAGTGGTTCTCAACCTTGACTGCACATTAGAATCACCTGGGAATCTTTTTAAAATTCTGATTTCCAGGCCTCATCCTCCAGAAATTCTGTTTCTTTGTTATGGGGTGGGGCCACAACATTAGCAACAAAGAAACAGAATTTCTGGAGGATGGGGCCTGGAAATCAGGATTTTAAAAAGATTCCCAGGTGATTCTAATGTGCAGCCAAGGTTGAGCACCACTGCTTTAGGGGGAGGCCAAGGGCAAGCAATAAATAAATAAGTAAATAGTTTGTACATGGTGATAAGTGCCCTGAGGGAGATAAAGTGGGGTACACATGATAAAGAGTGCTAGGGGTATAGGGTTGATATTTGATATAAAGTGGTTAGGGAAGATCTCATTGGTTAAATGACTTTCCTCCATTTTTTTGTGTTAAGGTATAATTTACATACATTAAAACTTACCCATTCTAGTGCACAGTGCTGTGAACCTTGACAAACGCTTACAGTCGTGTAACTACCATCACAGTATAATATGGTTCTAGCACCTCAAAACATGCCCCTGTGCCTCGCCCTGGTCTGGTGGCTCAGTCAGTTGGAACAAAAAAGGTTGCAGGGTCGATTCCCAGTCAGGGCACTTATCTAGGTTGTGGGTTTGATTCCTCTCTCCCTTCCTCCTTTCTTTCTTTTTTTAAAAATATATTTTAGTGATTTTTTTTACAGAGAGGAAGGGAGAGGGATAGAGAGTTAGAAACATGGATGAGAGAGAAACATCGATCAGCTGCCTCCTGCACACCTCCTACTGGGGATGTGCCCGCAACCAAGGTACATGCCCTTGACCAGAATTGAACCTGGGATCCTTCAGTCCGCAGGCGGACGCTCTATCCACTGAGCCAAACCGGTTAGGGCCCTTCCTCTCTTTCTAAAAATCAATAATGAAAAAAAAAATGCATATTCTCCGGTGAGGATTAAAATAAACAAAAACATATCCCTGTGCCTCTTAGTGGCCAACCCCTCCACCACCCACCTCTGGCAAGCACTAATCTATTCTCTGTCCCTTTCGAACATGTAATGGAAATAGAATTATACAGTACGTAGCCCTTGATTTTGGTTTCTCTTAGCCTAAGAGATAAATCACCGATGAGATTCATCCATGCTGTATATCTGTACTTTGCTTATTTTATTGATGAGTAGTATTTCATGGTATAAAGGTACCACAGTTCATCCATTCTTCAGTTGAGTTTATTTGGATAACTTCTAGTTTTGAACGATTATAAATAAAGCCACTATAAACATTCACATTCAGGTATTTGTTTGCATGTTAGATATTCATTTCGCTTGGATAAATAGGTTAGATAGCTTTTGAGCGGAGACCTGAAAGAAATGAGAAAACAAGCCATGAACATAGCTGAAGATATTTTTGCCTATTTACCACATTGTTATTTAGCCAAATGAATAGGTTTGTGCTGAAAAACTGGTCTGTTTGGGTCATTTTTAAAATATGAGTTGTTTGGCAGTGGGAATGGAGGAGACCATTGGTTAGTTCATTCATTTGTTCATTCATTCATTGATCCATTCAACAAAGATGTAAAAAATGAAAGCCACCAGTCCACAGTCTGCGACCCAAAGGAAGCCTGAGACCCTTGGATCCACACCAAAGGCTAATTTTAGTTGGTTTATCTGACATAATTTCCTTTCTGAGTTTCCTGAAAGTTGGGGTGAGAGAATAGGGAGTAAGTTTGGGTATGGTCATTGAAATGGATAATAGAGGCTAAAGCATTGTTCAGTTTTTCTCTCAATGGAGGCCTCAGGGACCCCCTTCAGAGGCCCCCAAGTCCTGATATTCATTTGATTGTGAGGTTGTCTGTGTGAGATGGCAAGATCCCCAGAAAGACACACAGGACTGAGGGCTCTGCCTGGATGAAGGGCCAGTGGGCAAGACAGCGCCCTCCTAGGATTCAGGAGCTTTGGGAAACACAGAACTGACAGAAAGTAACCCCTGAACTTCTTTGTTTTAGGTGATGCAACTGTGAAAAAGAAACCTGCTCCCAAGACACCTCTAAAAGCAGGTAATTGGTCGTAGCAATGTGTGGGGGCAAAGGAGTCATCTGCCAGGAGGGGTTTTTCGTTGTCCTGCTAGCCTGACCACTGGGCATGTGGTCCCCTCGTTCAAGCTCAGTGTTATTCAGGCTGAACCTTCCCCCAGAGCCTCTGCATAGCTTGGTCCCCAGCTTCTCACTTACTTGTCTTTTCTCCTGCTTCCCCTGTAAGGACAGCATCACACAGTAGTAGTGACTCTCCCATCCCTTCTGCAAAATTCTGCTTAACCCTCTGCCCTTCACTCTGTCTCTAAGGAGGCGATCTGCTCTGTGCTGTTTAATGCTCTGCTCGGTCTGTCCTTGTCACATGGAATCTTGTCTGTTTCCATTGGAAGGCATTTGGGGACATGAACCATATTGAGCCTCTCAGCCAAGGTGACCTGGAGGTTAAAGAGCAAGGTGCTGTCTAATTAATAAAGGAGTTAGAATGTAGATTCAAAAAATTAGGGCAAGATACAAATTCCTGAGCTACCCACAAATGGAGAATAATGCCATGTCACTGTGTGGGCCACATCGAGGGAATCAGAATAAAGAGGTGAACAAACCTAGCAAGTCCACCAGCTCAGATGTTCCGAAGCAGTGACCACGTCCCTCAGTCTTACCCTGGAGGCTCCAGAGAGGAGCAGTAGACCGATGTGGATAGTAGTGTCGCATGAGATGGGCAAGTCTGAGGCTCCCTCCTCCTCACTCACCTTCTCGCCTGTCCCCTCCAGCCATGCCCCCCCAGATCATCCAGTTTCCGGAGGACCAAAAGGTGCGTGCAGGAGAGTCTGTGGAGCTGTTCGGTAAAGTGACAGGCACCCAGCCCATCACCTGCACCTGGATGAAGTTCCGAAAGCAGGTCAGTAAAGAGGGGGGTGGCCTGGGAACAGCCATGCAGCCTCTAGGCTGAAGGGGGTGGGAAATGCTCTAATGGAGACAGCATCACCCTCATCGCAGGGGCTTAGAAATGGGGAGCCCTCACCACTCACCACCCAGTCATCACAGCTGAGTTCTTAAAACAACCTTCCTTCCAAATCTACAAACAATACCTGCGTTATAGACTAGCTGTATAATAGAGACAAGTATGAAGGGAGCAATAGAAACCACCCTTGGTTCCCACCTGACTTCGATATCTCAGGCTAGAATTCTACTCAGAGTCAGGAAAATGGAACCACGAACCTAAATGACCTCTCAGCCCCTGTACGGGTTCTTCTGTGATTCTGTGCCAGCCTGATGAACCCAATCTGTGGGAACAGCTTAAACTTACCACATGCCGAAGGGATAAAAGTGAATCTGAGTATTTGGATAGATAAATTGTACGTAAAATAGAATTTTGGCTTGCTGGCCCAGAAATCACGCTACCATTTATAATCATGGCCCTATGGGAAAATGTTTGAAATTCCAAACAACCAGCTCGTAAAGGAACTTGGAGATCCCACACTGGCAGTGTGTGCCCAGATGCATGATCAACAGAGGCCCTGGGACCGTGGCTGGCACGAATGGGAAACTCTACAGAAGGAGTGAAGATTTCTTCTGAGCCCTCTGTTGCTCAATTTCCAAACCATCAAGTTGTCTTAAGGCCCCCAAATGGGAGGCTAGTACCAGGAAGGAAAGGAGGGTTGGTCTCAAAAGATAAAAAGGAGAAGCTGGCCTTTAGCATCCCAAAGCATGTAGCTCTGGACGATGTCTGGGCCAGTGTCGCCTGAAGTAGGGTAGAGTCTCATCCCTTCTCAGAGACATTTAGCCCCGGCTCAGCTCTGTCTCTTTCTGTAGTGATGGGAATGTTCTGTATCTGTTCTCCAATATGTAGCCACTAATCACATGTGGCTGTTGAGCGCTTGAACGGTGACTGGTGTAACTGAGGAACTGAATTTTAAATGTTAAGTGATTAAAAGTTATTATAATAGCTCTGTTGAGTTATAATTAACACACCACAAAATTCACTCTGCTAAACTCACCCTTTTAAAGTGGTTTTTAGTATACTCACAAGGTTGTGCCACCATAACAGTTATCTAATTCCAGAATATTATCAACCCACACAGAAGCCCCAGACCCATTAGCAATCACTTCCTCCCTCCCACACCCCCAGCAACCATTCGCCTACTTTCTGTTTCTATGGATTTGCCTATTCTGGGCATTTTATATCAGTGGATTTCTATAATGTGTTTCCTTTTGTGTCTGGCTTTTTTCCACTTAGCATAATGTTTTCAGGGCTCATTCGTGTTGTAGCACAAATTAGAACTTCGTTCTTTTTTATGGCCAAATAATTTTCCATTGTCTGGATGTACATTTGTTTATCCATTCACTGGTTGATGGGTGTTTGGGTTGTTTCCACTTAATTAAAAGGTAAATTGCCACATGTGGCTAGTGGCTATGGTTTCAACAGCACAGAAGAGGTCAGAACCCATAGGCTGGGCTTCATAAGTGACTTTGCTCAGATGTGCTCTCCCACCCTCCCATCCCAGGGTGGAGGAGGGAGACGAAGACACTTCTGAATTCTGATCTAGAGCAGCAACTGCAGAGTCCCTTCCCTGACCCTGCTCAGCACGCCCTGCCTGCCCCGGATCTGGACCCCACATGGAGGCTTGGCTCTGGAGGCAGCAGAGGAGGGTCTTGGGGGGGAGCCCAGAGTCCAGACCCACCCCACACAGCCACAGCCGTGCAGTGAGGAATGGGGGTCCCCCCCCCCTTCCCTGGCCCTCGTCTCCAGCGCTTGCCCACTGTCTGCCCGCAGATCCAGGAGAGTGAGCACATCAAGGTGGAGAACAGCGAGAGCGGCAGCAAGCTCACCATCCTGGCCGCCCGCCAGGAGCACTGCGGCTGCTACACGCTGCTGGTGGAGAACAAGCTGGGCAGCAGGCAGGCCCAGGTCAACCTAACCGTGGTCGGTGAGTCTGGGTGGGTGGCCTGGCAGTGGGGGATGGGAAGGGTAGAGAGCCCCCAGGCAGGATGAGGGACCTCAGGGTCTCACCTCCCAGGGACCTACTCCTTCTGCACCCATCCTCTCTGCCCACAGCCCCTCGGACTCCACTTTACTTCCCTCTCCCCAAGCTCACACGGTTGCTGTGCTTCATGCTCATGAGAACTCCAGATCCCACGTGCACACCCTCGCAGTGTCTTCCTCTCCCTGTGAGTCCCTCCTGGCTTCTCTCTTTCTGCTCTTCGGAGACCTGAGTTCCGCTGCTCCAGGCCTCTCCTACTGGCATGGCAACTCCCTCTCCCACTCTGCCTCCCCCGCCCCCAGCTCTGTCCCCTTGAAGTCTTCACCTTGGATCAGTGCCATCTTCCGGAAAAGGCACTGCTCCTCCTCCTGACTTTAGGGCATTGCAGGAAGATCCCATCAGTCCACAGTCTGGTCTCTGACAAGATCCAGGGTTGGCCGAGGCCTCAGTGCTGCTCAGTGCTGCTCAGTGCCCTCTCCCACTCTGAGGTAGCTTGTCACCCTGCAGGCTGAGGCCTCCAGCTTCTCAGGAAACCAGGAGGCATCAGGCCTGACCTTGCTCAGCTTCACGGCCCCGCACCTTCAGGCATCTCTTTGTCCACCCCCAGGCTGACCGCACCCTCCAGGCTCTGGACCTGGCCCACCCGTCTCTCCCTGAGGCCGCTTCCTTCTCCTGCACTCTGAATCCCCAGGCTCTTGGGGTTCCATCCCCTCCTCTCTTCTCTTCAACTCCACCTCTCCTTCTCTCATCTTAGCCAAACACACAGGCCTGCATGACTCCTGCAACACCGCGTCTCGCTTCAGCCACCCCACATCTCTTCCCGCTCTCTTCATGGCCAAACCCTCTGAGAGGGGGTGCTCTCTACTCTGCTTCTGCTTCCTCACCCCCAGGCACTCGTCAGCTCCCTGAAGCCTCCCTCCACACCCCAGGAGTCTACTGGGATCACCCCTCTAAGGTCACCGTGACCTCCTAATCCTAAACCCACTCCCTTTTTCTTATCTCCCACATCCCAATACTGGGCGGAGTCTGTCTCCAGGCTGTTTGTGAAGTTCACTTTTTCCTCTTTATCCCAGTTGCTGTGTTGATCATGCCATTGTCCACTCTCTCCTGAAACAGCCACTAGCTTTCTAATTGGTCCCCCACTGTTGGTCAAGCTCAGTTCCTTGCCCTCCACCCCCACCCCATTGGCAGGTGCTCAGGACAGAAAGGAAGAGATGACACAGCAGACTGATGGACAGTAGGCAGTGTCCCTGCACATTTGTGGGCCTCCATACATTATGCTCATGAAAGCCTTTGACCTGGGGTTTATTGATCTCATCTTTCTTTTGTTTCCTCAAATTGGGAGTTTAAATCTGGGAATCATTGTACCAGGAGTCAGAGAATAGGATTCTCATCTACAAAAGATGGAAGAGACCCTTTCTCACTCTTCTTCTCTTTGGTGACTCTGGATGCTTACTTCAGTAGTGTCCCCCGTGGAGTCAGGAACTTGGGGGTGGGGGGTGGGGGGAGGTTGGTGCTAGTGATCCAGTCTTTACATTAAGACTGTACCTGCAGTGCTGATTTGGCCCCACGCCCTCACCTGTTAGCAAACATTAGTTTCCAGTTTTTCTGGGTGGGCAACTTTGGGGTCCACTCCTTTGAACTGCTCTTCTGTGACCACTGCCCCCTACACTGGGCCAGCTCCACTCTGTGCCACACTCCCCTCCCCCATCCCCACTGCACGAGCTGCAGTTCTGGCCTTTTATGGTTTAGTTTCTCATTCTCCTCGGCCAGTACTGACAGGGCCATTGGCGTGGCTGCCCGCCAGCTGGCAGGAGCAGCATGTTAAATACCGTCCTGGGAGGGGAATGGAATGGAGGGGATGGGCTTTCTGTCTGCCTCCCCCTCGTAGGGCTAAGAATAGAATTGCTCAATAAAACGGGACTTGCATTGATGCAAACATCAAGGCCACATTCATTCAGAGCCCATGGATTTAGAATTAGTCCAAAGTAAACCTGGATTAAGCCCAGATTTACCTGCACGTCTCTAAGGACATCTGTGTATTATCTGATCAGGGCTGAATAACTAGATGTAAAATGTAAAGGAGATGAAGCAGGGGCAGTTTGGCTTACTCTGGATGGTGTTCAAGCATGTTGGAAGCATCCGTTTACAGGCCAGCTAAATAAGGCTGCTTTAGCACAACTTCTGCTTGTCAGCAGTAAACGTCTCTTCTTGTACATTCTTTAAAGCACTGCTTTCTTTTCAGATAGGCTATGACTCCCATTTTATACATGACAATAAACATAAGCCTTCCCCTCCATTAGTTTAAATGAGTGATGCTTAGCTTTTTTAAAGGCTTATGTGTTGAAAGGCAGTGCAGGGATTTGCGGAGCTCCGAGGGCCTCTGCCTCGGCTGGCACCTCTAGCCACAACCTCAGAGGGTGGGGGTGCCACTTGGGCAAGAGAGAGAAGCCCAGCCCAGATGATTTCCTTCCTGTAACTTGTCCAGCAAGAGATAAACAGGTCGCTTTGCATATCTTTAAAGGAGAAAAATAAAGTGGAGGGAGCCCCAAATACCCACCAATCCCCAAATGCTATCTGAGCCTGGAACTTGCATGGTATTTAAGGGCAGGAGACTTGCCTTCGTAATGCCTGGCTTAGATTTCAACAAGATGTGATCTTGATCTTATTCTACCTGATAGCCAGGAGCAGGGATCTGAAGATTTTTCAGAATCTCCTTTTGGCTCTGCCAGGGCCCAGAGGGTATTCTTGGTAATCAGAGTGCCTTAGCCTCCCAGGGGCCAAGGGCCGGCTATCCAGGTAGACGACCCTGGAGCCCTTGCAGCCCCTGGCATTCCAGGAAAGATGCGAGTGACTGCGACATGCCAGTGAAGGCAAGCCAGGCAGGTGAGGCACAGCCGCAGATCATCGTCAGACACACAGGCAGGCAGAGCCCGCCAGGATGGTTCCTCGTGTGAGAAGCATTAGCCTCGAGAGCCTCCATTTTCTCAGGAGTGGGAGCATTTGCTGAGAAGAAACCCCACTCTGTTAGTCAGGTTTCTGGGGAGCCAGGGAGTCATCCCCAGGAGCCCTGGAGCTCCGGGCCCTAGACTCTGAGGCTGCTGCCTTCCCAGACCAGGTCGGCTGTGGAGGGCAGGCCGCAGGCGCTCTGCTCTGAGGGGTTCACCCCTGGTGAGTCTGCCTCTGCAGGGATCTGCAGGTTGTGAAAACCAGGAAGCATCAGACCCAGCCCCTGGCCCTGAGGCGGTGGGGCTTCCAATCTCAGACACCTAAACCCCTTCATTCAAATTCCTTGAAAGCATGAAGCTTCACTTGGATTTAAAGCCCCGCTCTCCACATTTTCCGTCTTCACTTGCACGGCCGGGGGTAACATCCGTCATATGCCCGTTTTCTTGCTTTCACCAAGAGACTGGACAGGGTGGGGCACAAGTAGTACCTCTTCCACAGTACACACTTCTCAAAGTTTTCTCTTCTTGACCAAAGCAGAAGGAGAATCAGTCAGTGGGTGTACTGCATTCATTACATAAACCCAGGTGACTCTAAATGTGGCCATTCAGACATGTTCCAGGCCATGGTGGGGGGGGGTGGTGCGGGGGCAATGAGTCTGTCTTTCGTCCTTTGGGAGTTCTTACTGTTTTACTTGGGTCCTGGAGGGCTGGGTCCACTTGCCTCTAAGAGAGTGTAGAGCAATAAACATCTTAGCCAACACCAGAAGTATTTCTAAAAAGTCCAACATGTCTTTCAGAACAAACAGTTTTCCTAAGAGAACATAACACCCAGTGAAAGTGGATCCATCACAGGAGGCCTCCAGGGTGGCTGCAGAAAGGAGGCTCCGTCACAGTCCCAGCATCACCACCGCGGGCCAGGCCTGGGTGGCAGGGTGGATGGTTTCTAGGCAGGGCGTCCTTGGCTGGAATCGAGAAGCCGTGGGGCTTGGGGGAGGGGAGAGAATGAATATGTGTATGTATTATGTACTAGTATGTATATGTTTACACACACACACACACACTGGCAGAATGTTTTTTCCCTCTGTGTGCACAGGGTCATTTGAAAGAACCCTCTTTGGGTTTCATGCCTTGCTCAGGGGTGGGAGAGTAGAAGTCAAGAACTGTCCCTAGATTTGCTCGCTTGATGCTTGCAAAACCTCTAAAGGGAACGTGCATAGTAGCACCATGTTTCCAAATGAAAAAGACAAGCTAGTCTTGGGAGTTGAGGAATTCACCAGGGTTCACGCTATGTGAATAAATAGCATATAAATTCCCATAGCACAAAGGCATGGTTTTAATTATTAGCTGGGGGGCTCTGCACCTCTCCCTGCTTTGGAGGGATGAAGGGTTGCTAAATACTGTGACTAACACAACTACCTGCGGAAACTGAATCTGAAAATATAGGAAAATTTGGTTCAGATGAGCAACTGACCAAGTCAGAAAAGCTCAAGAGCCTCATGTAGTATCGGCTGCGTGACTCGCCTGGCAGTTGGCAGCGTTTCCGGTTCTTAGCGTTGCTGGTCTGAATGGGAAGGCAGCCCGCCAAGGCGACCACTTCTTGTGTCCTCAGCTCTTTTTCCGGCCCTTAGTCAGGGATGGTTGTGATGTGCTCCTGTGGTTTGCTTTTGGAATTCTTCACTTGTTTTATACCAGTTCTATGTGGATAGAAGAGATAGGGCAGGGATAACTTTAAATGTGTCACAAAGTCAGAAATAAACTACTACAACAATGACGGCAGTAATGGCTACTCAACTCGGCCACTTTCCTAAGAACTTTTCATAACCACCTTGTGATCCAAGTGCTATTCTTATCCACATTTTGCACTGTACAGACGAGGAAACTGAGGCACGGAAATAAAGAGTGAGTGGGGTCAGAGCTGTGTTCAAACCCGGATCTGTCTGCTTCTCAGCGAGGCAGGCGTTTCTAAAGTCTTAAGGAGAGTGTAGCCTGACCCCTAGGTATGTCATAGGTCATAGGTCATTGGCCTAGGGCCTGAAGGATACACACACACACACACACACACACACACACACATTGAACCCTCTCTCAAAACATTTTTTATGGGAAGCAGTCCACGCCTTCTGGGCAGCTTCCTAGATCTGTTTACGCTGAGAAATATGCTTATGACCAGGACAAAGTACAGGAAATCAGGGCTTGCAGACTGGACAGCTAGCCAAAAGAAAAGACTTTTCTCGAGCACATAGGTATCTGTAGGGCTTTCTCATAGGTGGTTTGTGCATGAGGGAACCAGAGCCCGGACCGGGGATGTCAGCTTGAGTTCTCTAGGATTCTCCCCGACACACATGATTCAAAACCTTTCTTTCCCTGAAATTCTGAAGAGTTGGGTGATATTGTGCTTCTTCATCCCCAGACAAGCCAGACCCCCCAGCCGGCACGCCTTGCGCCTCCGATATCCGGAGCTCCTCGCTGACCCTGTCCTGGTACGGCTCCTCGTACGATGGGGGCAGTGCTGTGCAGTCCTACAGTGTCGAGATCTGGGACTCGGTGGACAAGACGTGGAAGGAACTAGCCACGTGCCGCAGCACCTCGTTTAACGTCCAGGACCTGCTGCCTGACCGAGACTATAAGTTCCGTGTGCGTGCCATCAATGTGTACGGAACCAGCGAGCCGAGCCAGGAGTCTGAACTCACAGCGGTGGGAGAGAAACCTGAGGGTAAGCTGCCTTCACTTCGTCTCTGGCCTGAAATAAATGTGCGTGAACTACCTTGTGCAGGTAGAAACCTGGACTGAGAGGGGTGCAGAGGAGTGGGGAAGACATCCATGGTGACAGGCAGCATTTTTGGGAATCTTGATTTCCAAGGTTGTGATGCTGATCCATACTTTAAAAGAAGTACATACCACTTTTTAAGCAGCATTGGCACACTGCCATCAGGGGGCAATGGTGTGTCAATCAGGAGCACAGTCCTAGAAGTCAGGAGCTCAGGTAGACCTGAAGTTTCAATATCTCCCTTTCTCCTCCTCCTCCTCCTCCTCCTCCTCCTCCTCCTCCTCCTCCTGTTGCACTCAGATTTGAGTGTCTACTCAGTGTCAGGTCCTCGGAACACCAAGACAGATAAGACAAGTTGCTTAAACTCTAAAGGGAGCCCAGCCGGTGTGGCTCAGTGGTTGAGAGTGGACCTATGAACCAGGAGGTCACAGTTCGATTCTCAGGTTGCAGGCTCGATCCCTGGTAGGGGGTGTGCAGGAGGCAACCAGTCGATGTTTCTCTCTCATTATTGATGTTTCTCTATCTTCTTCTCCCTTCCTCTCTGAAATCAATAAAAATACATTTTTAAAAAATCTAAGGGGACAACTGTGTACACAGCTAATGATGGCGAGATGGTCTACATCTATCTAGCAGTATGAACAAATTGCAAAGGAGACACAGCAGAAGGCATGAGTAATTTGCCATGGACGTTGAGGAAGGCTTCCTAGAGGAGGTGGCACTTAAAACGAATGGGCTTCTAAGCGACAGGGAAACTAAGGAGAGGCATCTCTCACAGCGGAAACAGCATGAGCGAAGGTACCAAGTAATGGAAATGTGTGGCATTTTGAGAAGCTTGTGAGTGGCCAGGGCATGTGCTGTGTGAGTCAGAACAGGAGGAAGCAACCCTGAAAGGGCAGTTCAGGTCGAATTGTGAAGTCTATCAAAGATCTTCGGGCAGGGGTTTGATATGATAGATCTGCTTGTTTTTTTAATGCAACCTGTTTATTTCAAGTAGCATACAGACTCCAGCTAGACAGACCCATGTGTTCCTAAGACTTTTGGAATGTTGCCTTTTGGGGGAGATTCTTTTACTATGTACAACGTTATAATTTGACATCTGTATAGACTGCAAAGTGATCACCATCACAAGTCTATTTTTTTAAGAAGAGAATTAGAGGAAGAGTAGAGCTTTGCTACTCAAAGTGTGGTCTGGACTAGCAATCTTGAGACCCTGGAGTTTGTTGGAACTGCAGATGTCCACACTCACACACACCCCTCCCCTAGTCTCTTCTGAACTTCACCATCCACCCGCTCCGCCACCCCCATGAATCTGTATCATGAGAAGCACTGGAGTGGAGGAGGGGATGAGAGTGGAGTCAGTGAGACACTAGTTGGTTCTCTGTGGTGTAGTCCAGGAGAGGGATGATAAGGGTATGAACTAAAATAAACCCTCATGCGATGGAATTGGCCAATCTTGATGACTTTTTGGGTAGGGAGTTGAGGGGGAAAATTAGAAAAGTTTAAATGACTCCCAGTTCCTGGCTTGGGTATCTGAATTCAAGAGTCATTTAGTTTATTGTTATGATTCATCGTGGCTGACATCTATTAGGCACTGCTATATGCTAACAGTATGTTCAGCATTTTCCATGAATCGTTTCATGCATCTAACTCATTGAAGTAGATCTGTCATCTCCCCTATTTATAGATGAGAAATGAGGTTTACAGGGGAGAAGCTAGTTGCCCAGGGTTATAGAGCTCGTATTAGCGAGTTGAAGCTGGAACTCAAAGCTGACTGACCCAGAGCCTGGGCTTCTTTGGCTGCCTCCCAGTGACTTGGAGGTTGGATAGCAGGAAGTCCAGGAGGGTGGGGAGCAGGCAAGTTAGAGTGGGGGTGCCAGGACAGGCAACCAAATTGCAGTCTGCATGTGTTTAGCATATTTCTTTAAGAAGAGGATTCTTTTTTTTTTTCTTTAAGCCTATTCATAGCTTTTTTTTAAATTAAATCTTTATTGTTCAGATTATTACATTGGTTCCTCTTTTTTCCCACCATAACTCCCCTCCACCCAGTTCCCACCCCACCCTCCGCCCTCACTCCCCACCCACTGTCCTCATCCATAGTGCACGATTATTGTCCAATCTTCAGAAGAGGATTCTTTACCTCTTGGAAAGAGGCAGGAAAAAGGATAACATTGCAGTGGCACCCGCCCAGGCCAAGGCCAAGGAAAGCCTGGAGCTTTGAAGGGGACGTGATCTGTTGCACCCCTGCTGTCTCCTCACGTCCCCATTCACTCCTGCACGTTCATGCTGTGGCAGCAGGAGCCGCTTATGTCCCCCTCGCCACACCTCACAGGCACCTGTGGGTTCCATTGTGTGACGTCACCCCTCCTCATTGTGTTCCATCATTTCCTTTAGGTCAGTAGTTGCCAAACCAGTGGTCTGCGGACCACTGGTGGTCCATGAGGTCCGAAAGGTTGGCGATCGCTGCTTTAGGTCACAACTCAAGGGCAACTTCTCTTAGAATAATTGCTGGACTTTATAATTGCCCCGTTTTGTGTTGCCTTCTTCCATGTGCACTGTGACAGTGTGTGCTTGATTATATAATACTAGAGGCCCGGTACACGGATTCATGCACTGGTGGGGGTCCCTCGACCTGGCCTGTGCCCTCTCGAAATCCAGGACCCCTCAGGGGATGTCAGACTGCTGGTTTCGGTCCGATCCCTGCAGGCCAGGCCGAGGGACCCCACTGGTGCACGATCTGTACACCAGGCCTCTACTATGCATATAAGATCTTTGGTTAATCTCTTCCTGCCCTCCCCCACCCCTCTTTCCTCTGAGATTCATCAGTCTGTTCCATGTTTCAATGCCTGTGCATTGAGCATCTGCCCCCTGGTGGTCAGTGCATGTCATAGCTAGGCTTTTATAGATAGATAAATAGATAGATAGATAGATAGATAGATAGATAGATAGATGATAGATAGATGTGTCATGGGTATTTTAAGGAAATGTGTTTTTGCCTCCCCAACTACGATATAAGCTACAAGAAGAAGAAGGTATTATGCCTCTATGTATTTTGTTCTGTATACCCACAATACATGGCCAAATATTGGAACATGGCTGGAATTCCATGAAAAACTTTCAGTAAATGGATAAATGGATTGGACATGCTGGCAATCACAAGTTTCTGACTTTCGAGCCAGAGCAGAAAGGTCCATCACAATTGTGTGTAGGTTCTGAAAGTCAGAGGGATTGGAAGAGATGTGAAGAGGGTGTGCCTAGAGGACCACGAGGGTAGAGAGGACAGGATGAAGGCAGGAGCTGGGATGGGACTGGTAGGGTGAGGAGGCTAGTGTCTGCCCGCATGCACATGGCCCTGTTGCAGCATAAGCTGACTGACCACACAGCGATGCCCAGGCTCTGGGCATGGTGGTGTTGTGCCTGACAGCCCCCAGCAGGTTTTGCTTTCAATGGGCCTTCAGTACTAATCCCTGTGTCCCCTCCTTGCCTCCCCCAGAGCCGAAGGATGAAGTGGAGGTGTCCGATGATGGTGAGTGCTGGCCACCCGCCTTGGGTGGGCTCTAGGGGTGGAAAGGGGTGAGCAGGGATCTGATGGCTCACACCCACCCCAACCCCCACCCTGCAGATGAGAAGGAGGCTGAAGTCGATTACCGGACGGTGACGGTCAATACCGAACAAAAAGTGTCTGACTTCTACGACATCGAAGAGAGACTAGGATCGTAAGTGGAGTGGGAAGCACCCTTTGGGCCCCAGCGTGAGGGTGACACAGACCCCCCAGTGAATTCCATGCCTTGTCTTCCCGTTCTTTCCTGGGTTTGCCAGCTCCCCAGACTGACATGCCTGCAGCATCAGGAGGGAGGGACAGCATTCCACGAAAGCATGGCCACCCAGGGCTCTAGCCGCGTGTATTTCTGCGCTGGCCCCTCTGTGGAGGGCTTGGGCGAGCCTTCCTTTGCTGTGCCTCATTCTCCACACAGCCCTGAGCTGAGGGGACCATGTCTGAGTCAGACTGTCTTCGGGACCCTCCCATCCGACCCACAGAAGGCAGGCCGGCCTGACCTGTGCTCCCTGTGCGGCACTGCTAGCTCAGGGCTTCAGGGACGCACACCCTTGCAATGCACGGCTGCCCACTCTGGCGCACTCTCCGCACTTGGTCCGCACTCTTTACTCTGAATCCTCCCTGGGGTTGGACCCCATCCTGGGCCCTGGTCACAACCAAGCGCCCCCTCCAGCAGCAGCGCCCCGGGCTGCCTCCCGCTAGCACTCTATTCCTGAGCACGGGAGGTGGAAGCAAAGGGGGGGTCTCTGCTTGTATTCCCAGCCTCATAGCAGTTGGTACAGGGAGCCGGCACCGCTAGTGGGAGCTGTCAGAGGACCGCGCCCTGTCCCACAGTGGGCAGCAGGGCCTCCGGGCTGTCTCCGGGACAGTGCTGAGGAAGGGGGAAGGGAGGTAGCCACTCAGACATTCTCTGTGTTTGGGGAGACTTCCTCAACCTGACCTCACGGGTCCCTCTGGTGGGAAGGGGAGAGAACTCCACCAGCCACGCTGGAGGCCCCACCAAGGCGGTGACCTGCTGAAGGAGCAGCAGGGCTGGCATGTTGGGTGGGATGTGGGGCCAGCACAGGCTGCAGCAGGCAAGTGATGGGGAGAGTAGTTTGCAGTATTAGAAATGCACTTCCCTGACCCAGAGCAGGGCTGGCAAACTCTTTCTGTAAAGGGCCAAGTAATGGATGTTCCAGGTTTTGTGGGCCATGCAGTCTGTGTTGCAACTACTTCTCTGCACATTCAAGGGCGGGTGGGACGGGGGGGAGCCATGTGGGGTCTCCCACAGACAATATGCACACAAATGGCATGACTGTGCTCCAATAAAACTTTATGAAAACAGGCGGGCCAGATTTGTGGGCCATCCCCCAGTGGGCGGAAAGCTTGGCTAAATGTGCCTTTTCCCTCCTCCTTTCACTTGCAGTGGGAAATTCGGACAGGTCTTTCGACTGGTAGAAAAGAAAACTGGAAAAATCTGGGCAGGGAAATTCTTCAAAGCATATTCGGCAAAAGAGAAAGAGAACATCCGGGAGGAGATCAGCATCATGAACTGCCTCCACCACCCCAAGCTGGTCCAGTGTGTGGACGCCTTCGAAGAAAAGGCCAACATCGTCATGGTCCTGGAGATGTGAGTAGCCCGCTGCCCCACCCGCCCCTTCACTGCAGGCAGGGGCGTGAATGCAAGACATTCACAGCCCATCCAGCCAGGGACTGACCACTCGGCACAGCTCTGCGCACAGCACTGGGCCTGACCACTGACCACCAGCCCCCTGAGCCCCTGCTCATTTCCATAACAAATGGGCAGATCTTGGAGGACCCCCGTCCCCTTCCCCCCTCACCTCCCTGTGAAAGGGCTCCTTGGTTCCATTCAGGGGCCTTCTGATCTGGAGGTGGCTTCAGAGGAGGAGGGGAGGGATGGAGCAGCTTCCTGACCAGCCTGTGAAAGGGAGGGGTCCAGGGTGGGGGCTCAGAGTGTAGAGTGTAACCTTGCTCCCTCCTCTTGCTGTGCTCCGTGTGCTCATTTGTACTTTCTTCACTTCTCAGTCAGCTTTCTGTGCTGGGTTGTACACAGCAGGGAGATGGATCCAGTGACCTCTAGCCAAGGCTTTCCTTTCCAGGCTTTCCTCTAGTCCCACTTCTCCACCTCTCCCACCTCTGAACTGCTGGCATGTGTGCACATGTGCAAACACACCTGTGCACACAAACTCACATGTGTGTAAACACATGCACACATGCGTCCAAACACACCTGCACACATACACGTGTGTGTAAACACATACATGTACATACTGGTGTCAGTAAGTCAGACATCTCCATAGTGTCTATATTTTTAAGAATTTCTTTTCCTTTTCCTGCTTTGACTATTTTTAATATATGATACTATCTCATCAAAAAATATAAGAACAAATGCAATGAAAAATCCCATTCCCATCCCCTGCCCCCATCTACCCTATTCCTACCCCACCACCAACCAGGAAACAATTTCATTGGTTTTGTCTGTATCCAGTTTCTTTGTGAAAATACAAGCACATATAATACATACATCCATACTGCCCACCTTTTAACACAAGGGCAACTCGTAGTTACGATTCCATACTTTGCTTCTTTTCATTCTACAGTTTACCTTGGAGACAGTCCCCTATCAGTAGCAGTGAGCTCCCTTGTTCCCCCGCTCCGTGCGACGTCATCACATGCATATACCACGGTTTATTGTCCTCTTTCGGCAGGAGTGGGTGGTTTCCAGGTGTTGCTTTTACAAGCAAGCAGTTTCTGTAACCTGGTCCCATACACCCTTTCACTCATGCCTGTGTGCATCTGGAGGATAAACTCCCAGCAGTGTGGGGTGCTGGATCAATGTGTATGTGGAATCTTGAGAGAGATTGTGCAGTTGACAGCAGCATCCTGGAATTGCTCCTTCCCAGGCAAGGCGAGCCAGGGAGGCCAGCGAGGCAGCCCCGAGCTCAAGGCGTGAATCCCTCCTTCGTGAAATGATGAGTCCCTTTCGGTTTCTGTTCCTTAGGAAAGTGGTTAACAGCACAGACTTGAGTCCCATAAACCTCACCGCAGTCCCAACTCAGCCTCTTACTTGGTGTGCGACCTTGAGTAAATTACTCGGCTCTGCCAACCCTTCGTTTTATTATCTGAGAAAGGAGGCTATAAACCGCCTCGTGAATAGTGTGGGATCAAAGGGACTAGCGTGTGGCGGGCACAGTGCTCTGCAATGGAGAGTTGCTCTCGGTAGTTCAATGCTTTGGCTTTTTCTCTATCCTGGTCTTTTTCCCACTCAAAATTACGTTGTGAGCATTTTAACACCCAACTGGGTACCATGGAACAAATCCTACTATCCAGGTCCTATTACTGTGTAGCGGTGATTTTGTCATTATTAAATCCTTCTAGCAGGAGAGGTATTTGGGTTAGACTCCCATTTGTTCTTAAAATTCTGTGGAATTGGAAAAGATTCAAAGAAAATCTCTATCATATCTTAAACTCCGTTTTTAGCCCCAAACTCCAACTTGCCTCTCCACTTCCAGGAAGGATTTAGCCATGTGTGTGGCCTCACCCCCACCACAGCCCTGTGGCTGCAGCTTTTCACATTCGTTCTAGAGCAGGTTCTTGGTCCAGGCAGTGTGGGCATGTGGGGACATGTGAATAAACGCCTTATCTTTAGAAGTTAAATCTTGAGCAAGTTCATGAGGGCGTGCAGGGAGGGGGAGGAGGCGGCCCAGCCTGGGTAAGGCCAGGCAGCAGCACCAGTAGGCAGAATACCATACTTAGCTTGGAATTGGGAGTTGGCAAGCTGGATGGAAAATGTTGGGAGAAAATGTAAGAAGGCTTCCGCAGGTCTGGGTTTCATCCCTCCACCCCAGCCTCCCCCAAGGACAGGAGCAAATCTTCCAGGCACAGATGCCAGAGGATTCGCCTGCACTCGGGGTCAGGAGCTCACCCCAAGGAGAGGGAGCAGATCCGTGCTCGATCTGCGCTTCAGACAGGCTCAGCCTCTGCGAGCACAAAGGTTGGTGCTCAGCAGTGCCATTTGCTGTTTGACGGAGAAACTGGGGTTAGGAGAAGAACAATTCCTGGTGTGGTAGAAAAACACGAATGTATTGCAGGGCCCCAGCCCTCCGTTCAGCGGCCTCAGATACAGGGAGAAACCGGGAGGAACGTGCCTTCAGCCTTTCCGACCTGTGGTTGCAGGACAAGCCTGTCACTACAGCAGTGGTCTCTGACACTGGGCTTCCTCCCGGCTCCTGACCTGGTATCTGGGCTTGTCCTTTTGGGAGCACGTGGGACGTTCCATGTGGTGGTGAGACCCTGAACACAGGAGAGGATGTGCCGTTTAGGCTGAGTCATCTAGGGTCCATCTCACTTTTGTGCTACTGTTGGCAAGATTGATCAAAGAACATCCATCCAGCTGGCCTCCATGAGACATGGAGTCAGAGGGTCTAGTCCCGAGTCTCCGGTAGTGAGTGCCATTCCTCCTGGCTGCCCGTGAGGACTGGGGGGTCTACAGTTTGGGGGATAGATTTGATCCCTTGGGATTAGGTGGCCTTGGTTATAGGTATTCATGCATTCATTCATTCATTCACTCACTCACTGTTAACTTATTAAGCACACATTTCTTCGGGCCCGATCTTGGCCTTGGCATTATCCCATCTCTGTGGTGGTGGCCCCTTTCCAGCCAATACTTTCCACCAATCATCCCGAGTGTTTTGAATAGAACCATTTTTTTAACTGCTTCTTTTTTAAAATGTTTTTATTGATTTTAAAGAGAGAGGGAGGGAGAAAGAGAGAGAGAAGATTGATTAGCTGTCTCCCATATGCACCCCAATGGGGGACAAACCCGCAACCTGGGTATGAGCCCTGACCGGGAATTGAACCGGTGACCCTTTGGTGCACAGGATCACTCTCAACCGAAGGAGCCACACCAGCCAGGGCTGAAACCTATAGAATCATTAATCCTATTTTTGTAACTCCTTTCATTCTTAAAAAAGTGGAACAAAGGAGTAGTTTTCAAAATATTTTATATTTGAATAGGTTTGAACCTATCTGTACATATATTGACTAGGTTACCTCTAGAAATGCAGTAGTAATTATCTCTCTGGCTCCGATTTCTACCACTCATTGCCTCAGGCATTCCCAAGGGCACTGCAGATGATGGCGGCTTGCTTTTTCTCAATACTTTAAATTTAGAAGCAAACATTTTGGGGCATCTTGTCTGTGCCAGACATTGTCAGGTATAAACAAGGGTCTAGATATGAGCCAGACCTTTTCCAGACATGCTCACAAACAACTGTAAGGAAAGGCAGACTTGAACAAAAGTGCAGAGACAAGGCTTTGGAAACCCAGGGAGGGAAGGCTCACTGCATATGGACAACAGGGTGTGCTTTATCCAGAGGACATGAATTTCTTCTGCCTCTCAAAGCTGGTAATGGTGTAAGCCAGTACTTCCCGAACTTGTTGGATCATAAGAATGAGCTGGGGTGCTTATTAAAAATACAGATCCTCAGGTCCCTCCCAAATTTCTAAAATCAGAATCTCCAGGAGTGGAGCTTGGGAATCTGTATTTTCAACTAAAGCCTCAACTGGTTCTTTTAAAAAAATAAAAAACGATAACATTATTGAGCAGTTACCATGTGCCAGGCACTCTCTAAGCACGTTAGGTGCATTACCTTGGTCTTCACAGCAATCCTGTGAGGTGAGGCTGTTTTTATCTGCATCTTTGAAGCACAGATGTTCAGAATCACCTGTGACCTAAGCGCAGATTCCTTTAACTTGGAATGAGAGCCTGGGTGGAGAGCAGTAGACATGAAGAGCTTGAGGAAAGCGGCGCCACCTGCTGGTCTCCCTGGACCTTCTTGGTTGGTTCTAAAAGGGTCCGTTGCAGCGCCCCCAGC
Source organism: Myotis lucifugus (assembly GCF_000147115.1). NCBI lineage: Eukaryota > Metazoa > Chordata > Mammalia > Chiroptera > Vespertilionidae > Myotis > Myotis lucifugus. Next base: position 3,165,625 of record NW_005871153.1, read on the forward strand.
GGCCATGCGCACAGATGATCTTTCCCAGCTCAGAGGGTCCAGAAGTGAATGTGGTTGTCATGTGGTGACAGAGGCCAGCCTCCCAGAGGCTGTGCTGTGCAGGGCCCCACAGTGCACCTCTGCCTGTTTCTCCCTCAGGTGTCAGAGAGGTGATCCACTTGGCAATAATATGTGCGGAACACCTCCTGTGTGTCAGGCATGATGCTTACAAGGGTTCCTTCGTTCCTAGCAATTCTATGAGGAAGGGAACTGGGGCTCAGAAAGATGAACTCACACAGCTTGTGAGGCAGAGACAGGATTCATACACAGCTCTTTCCCTTCATGATGACTCCCCTTAGAAGAGAGAAAGGCCCTCGGAAGAGGACTAGCCTAGAATGGATTAGGTGGCCTTGGTAATAGGTCAGCTGGAGGACTGATGCCTACATGAGTTACCAAGGAGATGCTTTAAACCAGCGGTCGCCAACCGGTGGTCCACGGACTACTGGTGGCCCGTGAGGTCCGAAAGGTTGTCGACGGCTGCTTTAAAGTTTCTGAGCAGTGAGCAAGGAAGATGGGTCAGAGGGGTGGGATGGGAAGAGAGAGGACCACTCAACTCTGAAAGTGAGGCCATCCATTTGCACTGAAGGCCAGTACTGTGGCAGGCTGGACCCCGGGGCAGTGCTTAGCACAGCCGTGGGCAAACTACGGCCCGCGGGCCGGATAAATGAATAAAACTAAAAAAAAAAAAAAGACCGTACCCTTTTATGTAATGATGTTTACTTTGAATTTATATTAGTTCACACAAACACTCCATCCATGCTTTTGTTCCGGCCCTCCGGTCCAGTTTAAGAACCCATTGTGGCCCTCGAGTCAAAAAGTTTGCCCACCCCTGGCTTAGCAGAAGATGTCCTCTGTGGGCCCCAGAAACACCATGGCCAGGCCCCAAAGTCTATCCAAGCAGGAAGGATGTACTACATTCTAGCCTGGGCCCCAAGCATGCAGGACAAGTCAGTTATGCTGGAAGGAGTGAGCTGATACTACAGGCCTAGCCAGAGGAAGCAGATCGATCATAACTGTAAGTGTGGTAGGTTACAGCCAACGAATTTGCTGAGGCTTGTTGTTGAAGATACTTTGTTGTTCCTATGAGTATTATTTCAAGTTTCAATTCTCTGTGACTAAAAGACATGGCTAGAATACAAGAATGATCCCCTGTACATCGATAGTCATTTGGGGAATGGAAGCTGCCCCCAGCCGTTAACCTTTTGCTAAGGAGATCATGTCTGGATCTGTCAGTTCATGACACCCCTGAAACCACCCGGCCTAGGTGCTTCCCTGAATCCCCCAACAGCTTAGTGGGCACAGGCAGAGTCCCCCAAGAGGAGACCAGGAGGCCTGGGCCCTCCTCTCACAGTGGAGATGACCAGTGTAACAGGGCAGTGGCCTGGGACTCAGGACACTGCAAAAAGTGCCCAGCACCCCCATACCCTGGGCTTTCCTGCCCGTCTTCCCAACCCCCGACCTGCCCTTGGCCAGAATCCCTGCCAGCCCGGGCTCCATGATCCTGTGGTCTAACTGCCCCCTTCTGTCCCTGTAGCGTGTCAGGGGGTGAGTTGTTCGAGCGCATCATCGACGAGGACTTTGAGCTGACGGAGCGAGAGTGCATCCAGTACATGAGGCAGATCTCGGAGGGGGTGGAGTACATCCACAAGCAGGGCATCGTCCACCTGGACCTCAAGCCCGAGAACATCATGTGTGTCAACAAGACAGGCACCAAGATCAAGCTCATCGACTTCGGTCTGGCCAGAAGGCTGGGTAAGGCCTCTCCTATTGTCCTCAACATGTAGTGGCAGTGGCTGTGGCTCACACACTGGGTATTAGAGGGAATGCACAGCATTGGAGTTAAACTCAGAGACTGTGGAGATGGCCCAGGTTCAGAACCCACCTTTACCACTTACTAGTTGTGAGGCTAAGTCCCAAATTCCTCATCTGTAAAATGGGATGATAGCAGTACCCACTTCACAGAGTTGTTATGGGGATCAAATGAGTGAATGCAGGTATAGTGATGAGAGCAGTGCCTTGCACATAGTAAGTAAGCACTTTTGTAGGTGTTAGCAATTTATTATTATTACTAGAGGCCCAGTGCACAAAGTTTGTGCATGGGCAGGGGGAGTGGTGTGTGTGTCCCTCAGCCCAGCCTGCACCCTCTCCAATCTGGGATCCCTCTCACAATCCAGGACTGCTGGCTCCCAACAGCTTGCCTGCCTGCCTGCCTACCTGATTGCCCCTAACTGCTTCTGCCTGCCAGCCTGATCACCCCCTAACCACTCCCCTGCCAGCTTGATTGACACCTAACTGCTCCCCTGCTGGCCTGATTGACGCCTAACTGCTTCCCTGCCAGCCTGGTCACCCCTAACTGCCCTCCCCTGCTGGCCTGGTCACCCCATAACTTCCCTCCCTTGCCAGCCTGGTCGCCCCCAACTGCTCTCCCCTGCTGACCCGGTCACCCCTAACTTCCCTCCCTTGCCAGCCATCTTGTGTCCACATGGGGACGGCCATCTTGTGTGTTGGAGTGATGGTCAATTTGCATATTACCTCTTTATTATATAGGATTTTTGTTGCTGTTGTTGTTGTTGTCCCTTTTATATTTTTCACTCTGGTGCCTTCAGAGTGAAAGCACCTTGTGATGGTGCTTCCTACACTTGCCTCCTACTGTCCAGTTTTCAGTCTCCTGCTGCTTCCTCTCATTTGATTCTCACAGCAACCCTGTAAGGTATGCAGGGCAGATGTTATGAGCCCAAATGATAGACTAAGAAAACGAGGTTCACAGTAGCTTTTCCCAGCAGGTCCCACCAGGAGCCAGGAGGGGTCCTGGGGCTGGAATAGGGACCCCAGACACAGTTTGAGCTTCCTGAGCACCTGTGCTATTCCGGCCGTGTGGGGAGGTGCAGGAGGTGGGCGGCACCTGCACCCAGCCCCGAGGTCATTTTGGTGGGTGACTGTCTGCCTCACACGCCACCTCCACCCACCCTGCCTGTGTAGCTCTGTGAGGTCTCAGGAATTGAGGAAACCGCTTCCCCCTCCACCTCCTGACCACAGCCTTGGCAACACGGGCCTGGGGCCAGCAGGAGCTGGCCTTTCTTCCCCCCCCTGCAAGGAGCCATCCTGATCCCAGGAGGTCAAACAGAACGACTAAACGCCGGAATTTACTTTCTCTTCTACACCCTTGCCGGGTCACTACCCCTATTAGTTGCCCTGATTGGTGTCCCGAGGTTGGGCGAATGCACCTGCTCTTCTCTCTCCTGCTGAGGGCATGGTGTGGGGGCCACCGCTGGTGGGCAGGAAACCCTAACAGTTTAAACAGATAGGGCACAGCTGGCCTAGGGAGCTAGCATGTCAGAGCCCAGAGAACACAATGGGCAGGCTGCCTTAGAGAGGGGATATGTGGGGACAGGGTGTCTAACACGGGGCAGAGAACTGGGAAGTTAAGATGTAGCAGGCAGGGTTCAGGCTTGAGCTGGAGCAGAGCTCCCACGTCCGAGAGCCATTGGGTGCCTTGTCTTAGAGCACTCACTGGGGCTCTGTTGTTAACAGGACCAGGAGCAACCACAGGCCAAAGGCGTGCCACCCCTCCAGGAGCTGGCACCTGGTGTGCATACTCCAGACAGCTCTTGTCCTTTATGGCTCAGAGGCACCTGCGGCTAAGGTTTCCTGACGATCCTCCCAGCAGCTCCTGGGAGGAGAGAGATGAGGTTGCACGTGGAGAAGCCGTGGAGTAGAGAGCTTGGCTTGGGAGTTAAGACCCTGCACACTGTAACTGGGGGGGGTAAATCACTCACTTCCCTGGAGCCTGTCCTTGGAGCCTGGGGTTGTCGAGAATGTTACATAGGAAAGTTTGTCAAGCAGGCAGCAGGGCTCACTATTACCAAGCACAGGTCCCAGCCCCGCCTCAGGGCACTCGTGGGAGAGGCAGGCACAGGGCAGAGCCCTGGCAGCAGGGGTTTAGCAGCCTCTCCTCCCCGCCCCACCTGCTGAAGGCACTGAGGCGAGGGTGTGGCTGCTTGGTCTCATGGTGCATTGATGCACTTGTTTAACGGGAGGCCGGGGTCTCTGTGCCTTCTCCTGGGAGACAGCAGCTGAGGCCGGTCCTCTCTGTGTCTCTCCCGGGCACACAGATGAGGGCATCCAAGAACGATGGGTTGGCTCCACAGTGTTCTGGCCAGTGATCCCTCTCTATCTGGTTACAGAGAATGCAGGGTCTCTGAAGGTCCTCTTTGGCACCCCGGAGTTTGTGGCACCTGAAGTGATCAACTATGAGCCCATTGGCTACGCAACAGACATGTGGAGCATCGGGGTCATCTGCTACATCCTGTGAGTCTTGGGTATAGGGAGGCAGGGGCAGGGAGTGCCACAGGAGGGTCCGCAGGCTGCCCTGATGTTCAGGGGTCAGGGTGGCTCATGGTGGCGAGCCTGCCCCAGAGTCAGGAGGGTGGCAGGCTCCCATCTTACCCCCTGGCCTGCCCTTCTTGCGCTCCCAGAGGTCAGCCGCCCACTTCACACTCCCATGGGAGCACCTAGCTCCACACACCAGGACCGGCCTTCCGGGCCCCTCGCCATCCCTGATGCTGGCCAGCCTGGGGCCTCTGGTTAGGAGGGTGGGAATGTGGCTGGTACCATGTAATTTACCTTCACTTGTGTGGGTGGGTGTGGAGAGGAGGGAGGGAGCCCAGGTGTGCGTCTCCTGTGGGCGTCATCATTGTCTGCAGAGGACAGCACCCCATCCTCGCTGCAGTGGTCTGGACCAGCGCTTCACAAACAGTACCATGTGTGAATCACCTGAGACAGTTTAGGTTGCAGGGTGGTTCAGAAGGCCTGGGGTACTTGGGAATCCACATTTCCAGGAAGGAAATGTCCAGGTTGCCAGTAGTGCTGGTCCAAGGATCGAGCTCTGAGGACCAGGCTTTAGGTGGGATTATAGCTACACCTGGAGGGATAGTAACAGGGAAGGGCACTAGGACTGTGGGGAGTGGACAGCCACGTGGGAGTGTTCACAGTGAACACATCCATGTAACCTATACCCAGATCATAAACCACACACTCCCTCTTGGTGGGATCTTGCTGGTTTCACCTCTGAAGCCCGGGCCACAGACAGCCATCGGCCTCAGAGGCAGCCCGCGAACTTGTGTGGCAGCACACAGCTATGGGATGGTTAACCCAGAAGGTGTAGATGTGCGTGCATTCATTTTGTGAAAAAGTAGATTTTGTTCTTCAAGCAAAACGAAAAATTAAGCGTTTTCATGGTAAGTAGGAGGAGGACCTCTCAGAATGCTTCCTTGGACCCCTGGGGTCCCCAGTGTGAGCAATGGCTGTGGGCGACCCTGCTGCACAGCCAGGCTCAGGAACCCCTGTTACACAAGCTTTTCCAAATGAGTGATTTTTTGTGCAGAGTGGCTTTTCCACAGGCTCAGGAGTTTTACTGTCACTGTGGCCTGTGAGGACAGCCTCCCTCAGCATCACAGCCTCCCGTATCACAGATTCTGTACCCCAGAGTCATCTTCCCCCCTCCTCGCTGTCACCCCCACCAGCATGGCTTCCCCCAGAGCAGCAGAGAAGGCCCCGGCCAGGAGTGCGTTTCCCTGCCTCTCTCTATTGCAGACCTCTCCAAGAAAAAGGGGGCCGATGAGTAGAGAAAGCTGCACCTGATTCTGAAGGCCTGGCTCCTCCGTAAATAAGGAAGCAGGACAGTGGGCCTCGCCTACCCTTTCTGGGGCCGCCCCGCTGGACGATGCTCACACTGTCCAGGGCCTGGCTTGGTCCCTGGGTCCCTCTGCAGCCACGAGAGACGTGCCTGACTGTCTCCCCGGCTTTCCCACACGAGCCGAGATCATCTGCAGCCACGGATTTCACAGGGTCCTCGTTTAATCCTCAGGACAAACCAGGGAGAGGGTCATGGCAGGGCTCCAACCTCCATTTGGCGTTGAGATGACCAGGGCCAAAGCCTCCCACGTGGCTGTCCACTCCCCACACTCCTAGTTGACCCAAGACTGACGCGTTTCCCAGGGTACAGGACTTTTAGTGCTAAAGCGAGGACAGTCCTGGGCCAACTAGGGCCTTTGGTCTCCCTGCTGGTCAGGGACAGCGCCGTGACTAAACTGCTCAGTACATGTTCACAGTGACACGTCTGCGTAACCCACACCCAGATCATGAACCAAACACTCCCAGGGCCGCGGGGCCCTCCTGGCGCCCTCCCGGTTACTATCCCCCAGGTGTAGCTATCATCCTCATGTCTAAGATCATGCGTTAGTTCTGCCTATTCTTGAACTTGATATAAATGGAATCACACAGAAAGACACATCTGGCGTCTTTTGCTCAACACTGACTGTGAGGCCCATTCACGTTACTGTGTGTAGCTGTAGCTGCTCATTCTCGGTGCTGTGCAGTGTCCACTGTGGAGCATCATCCCACTTGTGTCTATTCCGTGTTGATGGGCTTTTGAGTAGATTCCAGTTGGGGTGTTGCAAGGGTTCGGATACATGTGTGTTAGTGAATATATTTATGCATTTCCATTGGACATATATATTCCACAACTGGAATCACTAGGTCATAAGAGCACTTTATTTTAAAATGAAAATCCTTTTAGGTGGAGGAACATAGTAATTGGGATAATATGTTATATGTTTACTAGATTATTTTTAAAGCAAAGACCAAGAAGTAGGGCAGAGCTTTGGAAATGGGGAGAAAGTGATTCTGATGAGTGGGGCACCAGCCTGAAGTTGTTTGGGGGGGCGGGGTGGAGAGGGAAGAGAGGCGTGTGTGGTGGGGACGCAGGTCGGCCCTGCTTAGCCTCCGGCAACCGCCCCCCCCGCCCCCCCAGGGTCCAGCACCCATCACTGTGGGCTGCTCTGCCCGCTGGGACTTTCCCCGCTGGCTCTCGCAGTGGGATAGAGGTTGGGCAATTCCCTCCCGAGCTAGGGCTCTCAGCAGAGCACATGGTGCCACAACAACTGTTGGAACCAGACAGATTGCTTCCTCCCAGTCCTGCTGTGCAGAAACCTGGAGCCGCTGCTGGAGCACCCAGAAGAGCTCTCTGGTGCCCCTGCTGCACAGCCAGGTTTACCAAGAGGGGAGTGATTTTTTTGTGCACCGCGTCCCTCTCTTTGGAGCTTGGTTGTCTGTCTGGCAGTTTCTGTTGAGCCACCTTCTGCATGTGTACCAGAGAACCTCCTCCCCACCCCTCCATCTCCTTTCTGAGGCCCGGGAGAGATGGGGAGGCCAGGGAGTTGGGGGACAGGTGATAACATTTATTATTTAACACGTCTGTGAGCGCCTCTTAAGCAACCAGTGCTGCCTGCTGTCTTTGTAGGTTGCTCTGACTTTGTTGGAGGGACTCCTCAAGCCCCGGGAGAGGTCAGGGCAGAGCCGGCCCTGGTGCTGGACACCTGGTCCCCTGCCTGCCTGGCTTTTCCAGGCAGAGTAGAGATGCAGCAGGCAGGGCTATGGGGTCCCTCCCCTCTCACCCCCGTTCTGAAGAGAGAGAGTCGATTTTGTGAATCTCCTGGAGACTCTTATTGTGTTAGAAAAACCTGCTTGATTTCTGGCAGGAAAGCGAGGATGGGGTGCTCTAGGCCACACTTCCATGTGGAAGAACTTCTAAGCCCCGCCTTTTCTCTAAGACCTTCCTCTCCTGCCTCCCTGCCCTCTGTTCCTGAGCACTTGGTGTTCCCTCACCGCCTGCAGGGGCACCACCCCTCTGTGCCCAGCCCTCACCCTGTTCCAGCATTCCTTCTCTCTCCCTGCCCTCAAACCAGGGTAAAGAGCAGCTACTGCTCTGCTTTCTCCTCCCAACCATGTACCTGACAGGGCAGTGAGAGACTTCCCGTTTCTGCTCATTGGTTGAGCACCCGCCATGAGAGAGAGCCAGAGTCAACCCCATCAGAGTCTAACTTTTGGGGACAGCAGGTGGTGAACGGGGGTGAAGTGCCAGGGCCCAAGCATCGGGTACGTACCCAGACTTGGGTTTGAATGCAGGGCTCTTCAGAGGGATGCAGTGGCCCCACCCAGGGCAGCCCTCCTCTCCACCCATGAGCCAGACATCTCTCTGAGTCCAGCTCCGCGTTTACCCCTTGCCCACACCAGGCCCAGCCACCACCTGCAGGTTCTTGGGTGGTGTTTAGCATGACTAAACCCCAGCTCTCTGCTTCCTAGGCCACTGCACAATAGGATACCCAGCTCTTCCCGTGGGACCTGCCCACCCTCGTAGTTCTCTCACCACACTTCAGTATTTGATGGCTAAAATGGGATCCAAGGCGAACTCTTCCTAAGCAATCAGTAGTCCTGCTAGCAGATGTGTGGTCTCCTTAGCTGGCCGTTCATGCAGCCAGCCAGTCATCTGCTGCTTGAAAAACACCATGGGGAAAGTGTAGTCCAAGAAGCACTTCTCTTTGTTCGAGAAAGAGTTCACCTTTCTCCTGCCTTTCTGCCCTGAGAGCAGAACAGACCTTGCGTCGGATTCCCTGGGCAGAGTTTTGCTGCAGTGAGGTATTAAGAAATTAGAACACCCTGCAGTACTGACCATTGGGACTCATCAGCACAAAGACTAACATTTGACCATGAAAAATGAACATGAAGACTCTGTATTCACTGGTGAAAGACCATTTCAAGTGAGGAAAAAGAGCATCCAAGAACTTGCCCACACTGATAACAATTTTGTGAAACCCCGATGAATCCTTTGGTTAAATTGGGGAGGAAAAATATTTTCCTCTGCCCTTTTAGGTTCAGTAGTGGGGGCCTGCAAATCAAACTAAAGACAGATTAACAGGAGGAAAAAAACAGATTTGACTATGTACATACGCATAAGAGGTAAAGAAATGTGACTCAAGGAGGCATTTCGGGTCTGAAGCTTATATACTGTTTTAACAAAGAGTGATAAATTGGAGAGAAGTCATTAGACCAGAGAAAAGGGTCTGGGCAAGGCTTCTGGAGGGGTTAAGTTGTTAGAAGATCCTAGGAAAGGTATGGTCAATAAGGATTGTTTCGCAAGTTTGTTATGCAAATTTGTTATGCATATAAGAGTCTCCTCCTCTACAAATGGAAATGTATATCACCTTAACAAAGAGAAATTTATGTCCTGCTTTTAGACAGAAAGAGAGAGGACAGAGAGCTAATTGCCTTCAGCTCAAGACAATCCTTATGCCATATTTGGGATCAATTAAAAACTAGGCAAGACTAGGAAGAGAGGTGAGTGGTTGAGTTTTAATGCTACGATTATTCTGTTTGTGATTGGGTTAATTTTTTAATCAAATGATGCGTGATCCTTATGTAAATCCTGGCAATAAAGTAAAAGTTCAAAGAAAGTTTTAAAAAATCTGTAAAATCCCACCACCCAGAAACAGCATTACTAAAATTAGAACACTCTCTTTGTTATCACGCTCTGCATAAATACCATGTTTTATTTTAGAGACACACTCTTTAATAGGGGAGATGCTGGGGGAGCTCAGTCAGGCGAGGAGCCAGCTGGGGCTCAGGGGTATTTCAGATGGATGGGCTGCCAGGAACGAGCAGCGCCAGAGGCCAGAGGTGAGGAGGCTCTCCCTGGCTGTGAACATTACAGAGATTAAGGCCTGTCTTTGCAGGATTACAGTTCCTAATTAGGAAGGGAGGTTTACAGAAGGGGGCCTTTCAGCATTCCACAGCTGGGTTGTTTGCTTTTTCTGCAATCTTTTGGAGTGCTGAAGGGCTCTCTCCCCCCTCCCCCCACCCCTCTGTTTCAAATGGAAAATGTCAAAACAGAAAGAAGCAGGTGGCTGACAAGCAAGAGTTGGGCTGCTTCTTGGTGGGCCTAACTGAGGTCTGCGAAAGAACAAAACTTCAGTGGAGTAAATGTGAAGGTGGAAGTGACTTGAACGATTCATAAATCAGGCAACATCCCATCTAGTAAATAGAGAGATGCTCCCAGCATCAGTAGGAAATGGAAGGGTTTTATGGGCAAAAGGAGTCCTAGCAAAAGAAGAGAAAGGATCACTACGGTGTCGGGTGAATTTCCCGCCAAAATATAAGATGGCGCGTTAAAATGCCTATATCTTTTGAAGTATGGGTTCGATTGAAATGAAATATTTGGTAATACGCAGTTACAATCGGCCCGAGTTTACACGTTTCCCGCACTCCACCGCAAATCTATATGAACCGAGTTTTAAGACGGCTCCCGCGGAGTACGCGCAATTCACGCGAGCCGACTTAACTCGTTTCCCGCAACCCAAGTGGGATTATGTCAGGCCCGGACTTTTTCTTTGGGGAGGGGAGAGGGGTGGAAAGGGACCAGCCGAGTTTTGTTGTGCAGATGACCTCCCTAGGGCTAATCAGGGAGTTTCAGATTGACTAAAGATTACATTTCTGGAAGAGGTTGAAGTTACAATGTTGTGAGAGTAAATGACTCCATCTTGGGCCTGTTATTCCTTTTTTTAACGGGTCACACGGGATGGCAGGGACGGGAAAGCTTGGAGCGCCTGGGAAGTCTAGGCCAGCACCCTGGGTGTATAAAAGGGGAAACTGGGGCCCAGAGCAGGAAGGGAGTGGCACGTAACAGTGTAGATTCCGGACGATAAGCTCCCACCCTTCCCCCACTGTTATGTGACCGAGGATGATCTCCATGCATTCTTAAAACATAAATCAGAGACTAAGACACTTTAATGCCATCTATAAAAATCTGTTATTCAAAAACGCAAGTCTGTTGATTAGGGTGAGATAATTCACATTACCAAAGCTTGCTTCTCCTCACAAAAGGCCTTGCCAGAGGGTTTCTTCCATGCCAGGGTTTCCTCACGGTATGTCAGTGGGTTTTGTTTTACAAAACTTCATTCTTAGGTACAGGTGTATTTCATAGCTGAGGGCCCTGAGTGCCAAACAGCTCCAGAAGGGTTTGTGTGATTGGTTGTGATGATGGGCTCCTAAGGATTTGGGAGACTGAATTTAGTGAAGCCTTAACTTGGGAAGTTAATGGCAGGAATGGCCCAGATTCGTCTCATGGGGTTCAGGAGGGGTCAGGGCTACCTAATTTGTGGGGCCCAGTACGAAATTTAAAGGTGGGGCGAGTTTTCCAAACACTAAGAATCTCCAGATAACAGTAGCAGAATATTAAACCAAGGGGGGGGGGCATCAAAGGGTGGGGCCCTGTACAACCTTGAGGCCGCCCTAGATCAGGGTGAATGGGGAGTGGATGCGTGGTGTGACAGTGAAGTCCTCAGAGGTGATCGGTGAGGCCATTGAGCCATAAAGCTGTTCTATTCTTCTTTGAGATTTTACCATCCGAATTTATCTGGAGTAAGCTATGGGTAAATGAGTCATTCCTGAGATCACAGACTGGGGAGGCAGTGGGATGAACCGTCTACAGAAGAAGGGGAACATCTGTGGTCATGGGCCCAGCACTTCCTGTAGACGAGGCCTCGTGCAGGTCCCTGCACTACCATTTCCTTCATGGTTCATGGAAAGGTTTGTATAGTTACAGGTAAGATTCAGGCTCTAGAGCCAGATGCTGTCATCAAACCCAAGTTCCTGTGCCTGATGCTTCAAATAGCAAAACTCAAAACGTCAGAGTTTGGAGTAAGGAAAGGTTTATTGATCAAGAAGGCAGCAACGGAGAAGGTGGGAGACTTAGCCATGCCTCAGAACCATCTTGCTCGGTGGACTAGGTTAAAGGTTTTTAAGGAGCCTGGGGGAACACGTGTGCGGAAGCACTGGTGGGGCAGGTGTTGATGTAAGACCTTGGAACTCGGCCGTTTATGGTGAGGGGCTTCTTCACTGCATCTCCTGGACAGCGGACCCTTTGCTCTGAAGGGTGTGGCATTCAGGTTCCGGTTACGTTCCAGTCCTTTGGTTCCGTGTGTAACTGGTGGGTGGGGGAGACTTTGGGTCCAGGTCCAGCTGGAGGTCGAAGTTCTTTTCTCTGCACGTGCTTCGGCTGCGTGACATTGGGGTTTTGGTCTGTTGTCTCTGAAAAGTAACTCACATCTTGTTAAACAGGATAGGACTGTTTTGAACTGGTTCTGCGTTTGCAACACCTGGGTTCAAATCTCACTGGCTGTGAATCCTTGGGCAAGTTACTTATTGCCCCCGCTCTGTGCCTCAGTTTCCTCATCTGTTAAACTAATGAGTTACCTGCACTATAGGGTGATGTTAAGGTTGAATGAGCTCATCTCTTTGTCCAGTGCCTGACACATACCCTAGTGAGTATTTGCTGCCGTGACGGTGATGATGGAGAAGGGGAAGGAGGGAGGGAGAAGTAGAGGCGGTGACCACTCTGAGGTTAAGTAGTAGGTTCTCCTTACAGAGGAAGAGTCTGTGACACAGAGTGCTTAGGGGGATGTCCACGGTCACCCAGGGAATGAACAGGCATGCCCTTTCCTCCACCGCGGGGCCTCTGTGGGAGCTTTCTGGTTTGGCCTAAATGCCTCAGGGCACTGAACTTGAGTGTAGATGGGTCACCAACCCCACATTGCTGATTCCATGTCCACCATCCATCTATCCACACATCCTTGCTGAGCACCATGTGTGCTGGGCCCTCTGGGTGCTGACAGGAGCAGGACAGGTGGGTGCAGTAATGGGTGCTGTCTACCATGTGACCATCGTGGGAGGGGCAGGAGCACAGGGACCTTGCAGAGGTTCTGTGGGGAGAAGTTCTGGCCTGGGCCTCGGAGAGAATAGAAGACAGGGAGGAGGTGTCCTGCTGTGCACTGTGTAAACGGAAGTAAATTCCTTCGGCCTCAGTCTCACAGGCAGGAAGTGTCCAGAGACACCCCAAAATACAGTGAGCACTGAGAAGAGGCGGGGCCACTAAAGCCTGGAGAGCCACATCCTCTCTTATTTCCCCAGGCGGGAGGAGAGGCAGGCACAAGGGCGTTTGGGGGTGCAGGGCTTTGCCAGCCCTCACCTTTGACCTCAGCTCTCACTTGGGGGGATCATCTCACCCTACTCTCCTTCTCCCCCCTCACCCCCCCCACCCCCAGTTCACCTGCTCTCCTGCTCTTCTCCCAGGGTCAGTGGACTTTCCCCCTTCATGGGTGACAACGATAACGAAACCTTGGCCAACGTTACCTCAGCCACCTGGGACTTCGACGACGAGGCCTTCGATGAGATCTCCGATGATGCCAAGGATTTTATCAGCAACTTGCTGAAGAAGGATATGAAGTAATGAGTTGAGATTTCCATCTTTTCAGCTTCCCCAGGCCCTGGACTGGTGTCTGGAGGCAGGGAGTTCCTGTGCCTGTCGTGGGTCCCTCACCTGGAGGGAGGGTGGGCGTTGTGCATGTGGGGGATGGGGAGGGAAGGGTCTTCCTAGGCCCCTGCTCCCCTGTGCCGGACACTCCACTCGGCTTGAGGAGCACCGAGACCTCACATGAAAAGCAACCCTTAGCCAGGGGTTGCAGGGAGAGTGGCTGCTTGTGCATGAAGAGTGACGGCCCCTTTTATTTTCCCTGTCTGATCGTGGTCTGGGGAAGCCCTGCTGGAACCTCGGCCCTCTTCAGGGTTGCACAGCGTGTCCTATCTGTGGGTCCTGATTGTACCTCCAGGCCATTCTGGTTTGGTGGTTTTTATATCTAAATTATTTAAGAACTCCCTGCCTGAATATGGCCAGGCACCGCTCCCACTGCCCAAAGTTATGCTGTGCTCCCAGACCACGGGGTTCAGCCCTCTCCCAGCTCCATCTCTGTCCCCATAACAGGGCAGACACTGAGGTTCCCCACCTCCACCTTCTAGGGCTGCCTGGGGCTGCCCGCGTGGTCTGTGGATGAATCTACAAAACACTTGTGAAAAGGGGGCCGCTGTGGTGTGTGCAGTTGTTTAGGAAGAGGCTGTGAGGAAAGGTCAGACATACAAGGCACTCAGTATTTCATTCAAAGACTGGAGGTTGAAGTTGCCAAGGAGGTGAGGTTGGAGGAGGCCTTGGGTGTGGCAGACAGAATTCATCGATGAGGACTCACATGGTGAGGGGAACCAGCTAAACCAAGTGAGGAAGGTGAGAGGGGCTACGTGTGTGGGGGGAGAGAGATGGCTCACCCCAGGGGAAGGGAATAGTGGGGGTTCTGTTGAGAGCAACTGGCCAGTTGGGCTCCACACCCCCTCTGTAAACAGGTGGCCAGAGGAGGCAGGGCCGAGGAAGTGTCTTTGGCAATAAGAAGCAGTTATAAGCTTGGCCCAAGAAGGGTAGTGTTGAAATAGGCGGTGTGACAGAGGATGAGAAAGGGAGGGGCAGCCCACCTCCAGGGCAGGCAGGAGGCTCTGCAATCTCAGGTGCCTGCCTGAGCAGGATTCCCCCAGAGCAAGTGGATGGTCTTACTCCCCACCCCCCACCCCACAAGCCCTGCCTGGGACAGGAGAGTGCGGTTGCTAAAGGAGCAGCGTTGGGGGGTCTCTTTTTAGCGACCTCAGGGCCGACTTCTCCAGAGGCTGTGCTCCACACTCCTTGTGAGGTCTTCACGTTTTTCTGTCTGGCCTTTGTATCAGAGCAGGCAGGCCCTGAGGAGAAGCTGCATGTTGGGAGGGGCCTAGAGTCCCTTCGGTGGGAGGGGTCCCCCCTCCCAAGGTGTCCCAGGGAGATGCACACCTCTTTCCCAATAACTGGTCCAAGGACAGCTTCACTCACTGAGGGTTTGGTAAAGGAGGTGTTATGTATATATTTTATTTTCTCATCTGACCTTGAATTTATTCAATGATCTGTGTTGGCCCCACTGTGCTCATAAAATGCCCTCACCTAAGCACTGATTTCAAATAGACCAAGACACTAGATTTCCATGAACTCTCAAACTTAGCACGTCTCTTCAACCAGAAGTCTTCACCTAGCGGTACTTTTTAAAATGTTTTCCTGTTATAAAAGAAATACATGTAAATTATAGAAAATTTGAATATAAGAAATTAAGATAATTCATAGTCCCCTTATCTAAAAATCAGTACACTTGGCTACACTTAGCAAATTTACTTATACTCGTTTTTCTACATATGTTAACATTTGGTTCTTTGGGCTTTATTAGTCCTATTACAATTAAGGTGAAATATTTCTAGATTCCCAGAGCTTTCAGAAAGAGTAAACGAGTTTCAGTGTGGTTCTAAGGTTGTCATAATGCATAGATTGTATGTAGGACATAACTCTTTGAGTTTTAACAGGAAAAAGCTGATACTCAACCTTAACATGAGACATGAGAGTTTAGGAATTCTCAGAGATTTGGGCCTAATCTCTGAGGCAGAGCGGTGGGAGGATTAGGCCTCCGTAGCCCCCAGCTCCCATGTGACCAGCAGACTGACCCCACTCTACAATGTGGTGCCAGCCATTCCCAGACACACCTGCCCTCCCGCACTTGCCCTTCCTGGACCCAAGAACAGGTCATGAGACTCCAGTTGCTTACTTGATGGTTAGGCCTTCTTTACTCTGACCTATTCTGCATCCAGTCTGTAACCCAGACCAAGAGAGGAAGACCTGGTCATGGTGGACGGACTAGGAGCAGATGCCCTGGGCTCTGCCCTGTGTGACTGGGGACAGGCGCCCTCCCATTTCTGATCTCACAGCGGTCTCTGAGTCCCCTCCTGCTTAGAAATCTTCTGATCTCCGCCTCTATCAGAAACCGCCTGGACTGCACCCAGTGCCTTCAGCATCCGTGGCTAATGAAGGACACCAAGACCATGGAGGCCAAGAAACTCTCCAAGGACCGGATGAAGAAGTACATGGCCAGAAGGAAATGGCAGGTAATGAGATGCTCACTCTGGACTGGAATGTTGCTTCTCCTATTTGCTTTTCAAGCCATCCTCATTCCCAACTTGCCCCGGCCTCACTCCAAAAATGTTTAAATCTTTTTCTGAAATAGTCTGGGACCAAAGCTGGCATTTTGTGTCCTCAGGGCTAGGGATATGCACCTTTAGGACTATTCGGCAACCATAGAAAATGTGGTCTCCTTAAAGGCAGTGTGATGGTATAAAATTTCTTTGTGATGAAGGGGGAGAGCACATGACCTACAAAGAGAGACGTGGCCCCACCCTCCAGGAATATTGTATGTTACTAGCTACGTGTCTTTAGGCAAGTGACTTACCCTTGTGGTGCCTTTGTTTTCTCATCTGTAAAGTAGGGATAATAGTGGTACCAATGTCACAGCCCTGTTATGAGAATTATATGATTCTAGAGGCCCGGTGCATGAAATTCGTGCACTCGGGGGAATGGGTTCCTCAGCCCGGCCTGCGCCTCTTGCAGTCCAGGAGTCCTTAGGGGATGTTCAACTGCTGGCTTAGGCCCTCTCCCCCTGCAGGCCTAAACCAGCAGTTGGACATCCTTAGTGCTGCCGTGGAGGCGGGAGAGGCTTCTGACACCGCCGCTGCGCTCACCAGCCCTGAGCTCGGCTCAGGGCTTCTGGCTGAGTGGCGCTCCCCCTGTGGGAGGTACACTGACCACCAGGGGGCAGCTCCTGCATTGAGCGTCTTCCCCTTGGTGGTCAGTGTGCATCATAGTGACCGGTCATTCGGCCGTTCAGTCGATTTTCATATTAGCCTTTTATTATATAGGATAATCTTCATCTGGTCTTTAGCACAGTGCCTGCTACATAGCATGTGTTCAAAAATGACACTAGTAGCTCATATGGCTCTGTGCTAGAGAACATTCAGAGCACTTTCTGTACATCAAGTCTTTTAATCCTTGATTAATGTTATCCCCACTTTTCAAGGGCAGAGAAAGGTTAGGAAAGTTGCCCAGGATCACTTAGCTAGTCAGTGGGAAAGGCAGGATTCAAACCCAGAGCCTGGCTCCAAAGCACACAGTCTTAACAACAACACAAAATTGCCTTCGATTTTAGCAGATGGATAAAACCATATCCGAAACCACAGAGAACCTATCATCATCTACTGTATTGTTTTATTCTCACTGTTAGTGTGATAAAATTCCCGGGCTACGGTAGGGGGCCTGCGTTCTATACTCATGGAACGTATAGTGTAGTGGAGGGACTGAAGCAAATAGACATAAAAGGACATAACACCCAACAAGAATTATAAACTATCGGTATAGCTCTCCATACCATATATGTGAGTACGGGCAGGAGAATGGAGCCAGCCGCTGCCCGAGCCGGAGCACAGAGGGGGTGACAGCACAGACGGAGGAGAAAGGCACAGAGGCTGAACCTCTGGGTTACGCTGACCTGAAAGGAGCCATCTGTTCCCTGGGCAGTCAGGCACCTGGGCATTTAGACCTGCCTGTGGCAGAGAAAAAGGAACCATTGTTTTAGGGGCAACTGGGACACTGGTCATCTGCTACACGGGATGACTGAACAGTTCCCTCTGAAACCACACTCCCCACAGAGGCCGGGGAGGGGCTTCAGGTGGGGGGTACAAGGGACTAGGAGCCGTGCTCCCCACAGCGGGAGTCAGTTCTTGATCCCTACGCTCACCCCACCCCCACCCCGTCTGAAGGGTTAGGTGGACCTGGCCGCCCTCAAATGCCAGGTAAGTTGAAAGACTGTGCTGCTCACCTCACCCTCTGGCGCCGTTAGCATCCAGTGAAATCGGAGCAGCACATATTCTTACAAACAAAACAAAGCAAGACGGGGCCACAAAAATCAAAGGTTGACTTTATTAATGGTCCTGTGGCCAACAGATCTCAAATAGTGGGATCTCTGGGGCAGGCAGGTGCTGGGTGGGGTGGGGCAGTCCTCAGCGGTGGCACTGGGCTCTGCCTGCCGGGCTGTGGTTAAGGGGCAGCAGCTTCGCTGCAGGCTCTCTGGGAGCAGGCGCATCTGCTGTTGACACACCCGTCCCGGGACAGGCGTGGAGAAGAGATAAGCAAATGGGAGAGGAAGCAAATGGAATTTTTTAGTCAAAGGGGTCAGGGAACCATTAATTTGCTGGTATTTTAATCACTTAAAATTTTTTTCTTGTTTACACACATCAGTTATTAGTCAGATGGTTTTCTGGAAGTGAGGGGCAGAAATTCTGGGAGAAAAGGGCAGAATTCAGAGAAGGAATTTTAAAGTCATATTTTAATATGGGTGGCAGCCTTTGGAAATGATTTTCCCACAGACACAGTGGTTAGGCTTCACAGAAGTAGACCACACAATCCCTTTTGACCCATCTTGTCCCTGAAGCATAATATCACTGGTGACAGTTCAGCTCCATCTGACCATCTTATGTTACATTGCTCTCTTAGGAAAACTTTTTCCGCATTTGTTATGTTAATTTTCACCTGAGGATATTTTTCCATTGATTTTTAGAGAGAGTAAAAGGGAAGAGGAGAGAAACATCGACATGAGAGAGACACATTGATTGGTTGCCTCCCACATGGGCCCAGACAGGGGCCTGGGATCGAGCCTGCAACTGAGGTACATGCCCTTGACCAGAATCGAACCTGGGACCCTTTAGTTCATGGGCCGACGCTCTATCCACTGAGCCAAACCAGCCAGGGCCGTGTTTCCCACATTTTTAACTCCAGGCACCAGCACCTTAGCTGTCCTGGAATAGGTTCCCCGTCAGAGCAGTGAGGTTCTGTGTGGTGGAGCAGGTGAGGTGGAGGGAAACAGAGGCGGGGTGGGCGGTGGTGGAGGGAAAGGGCAAGCCCAGAACTCTCTACAGATGCCCAAGAGAAAGGTCCTTGTTTTCATTCTCATGTGGTTTTCATAAGAGGCCCAGAAGGAAGGAAGCAACATGGAAACAGCCCTATACACTAGGCAACATGGAGATGGCTAATCATATTATTGACCTTAAAATAAAATTATTCTGAAAGAAGGTATGTTCTTCCACTTATACCTGAAAGAGTTTTTAAAAGCTATGGTGGTGAGTAGAGCCTTGAGGGTAGGCAAGTGGAACAGGATAACAGGGCTTTTGCATGCAAAACCAGAAGCAAAGGACTAGGAGTTTGGAGGCCCAGGGACAACCATCTTTACTTTCTGGGAACCACGAAGACCCCAGCAGCACGGACCACAGGGCCATCGGGAGGAAAGCCTTGGGCACAGTGCAGCACTGAGTACGCCTGGCAGTCACCTTGGATGTCATGCACGTCTCGGGAAACTCTGATCTGGGGCTGTTGGTGTATAGAGGGTCTCTGACCGCGGGCTGGCTCGTAGGTAACTAGCTTGCCCACTTGCCAGGGACTGTCGCAGCTTTAGCACTGACAGACCCTTATCCTGGAAAGCCCTCCGTCCTGGGCCCGTGGGGCTGGTTAGTCACTCTCGCGGGCTCCCAGGGGAGGGGAGCTGCTGCCTCAGAGAGGCCAGTACAGACCATGCCTGCGTGCAGCACAGGACCCAGCCTGGCCATTGCCCGCGAACAAAAAAAAGGCTTCCTCCAAACAAGGATGGAGTTTAGGGAATTGAAACGTTGCTGCCTTGATGTTCCAAAAATTTCCTAAGGTCTTGATGAAGTAAAACAGCAACCAATTTTCAACTCAAAGGTATATACAAATATAGTTCTTTTCCAGTTCTGACAAATAACTTCCTTACCAATTTTTTAAAATAT
This sequence comes from Myotis lucifugus, assembly GCF_000147115.1. Lineage (NCBI taxonomy): Eukaryota > Metazoa > Chordata > Mammalia > Chiroptera > Vespertilionidae > Myotis > Myotis lucifugus. Next base: position 3,185,071 of record NW_005871153.1, read on the forward strand.
GTTTTTTATTGATTTTAGAGAGAGGGGGAGGGAGGACAGAGAGATAGAAACATCCTGGAGAGAGAAACATTGATCAGCTGCCTCCTGCATGGTCCCTACTGGGGATTGAGCCCACAACTCGGGCATGTGCCCTGACCAGGAATTGAACCAGTGACCTCTTGGTTCATGGGTCGAATGCTTAACCACTGAGCCACGCTGGCCCGACCTATTTTTTCCCCCATAAATGAGTTTCCAAAGATTGAATTCTGGCATAAATTATTTAAAATTTTTTCCCTTATTAAGCATTTTTTCCCTGTTTTAGAAATTATATGTTATATCACTCCAACTGATGGAAAATTTTCCCATGTATGGTCTATTTGCTAATGTGAATTTGTCGCCTCCTCGGAAATATCGTAACTCCTTTGTTTGCCTTGTTCTGGTAACTTCATATTAGTCATGTTGTTAATAGATGAGGAAATACTTCATTATTCCACACCATGGAAGTGAAGACCATCCTGGTGTTTGGAATTAGGGAGCCCAACGGCTCAGGGGGGTGTTCCCTGCTACATATTCTCAAACATGAATCCTAGGCTTCTGTGTAAGAGTAGAGCTACAGGGAGATCTGAATCTTCTGGTTCAAGGACATGAGGCCCAGAGAAGGGAACAAACTTGCAAAAGGTCACATAGTAATCAGTGGTTCAGGAACTAACCAGTCCCTTTTTGGGAATGAACTCTCTGCATTTAGAGACTCCTGGCGAGGGCAAACCTCTCTGCATTGGATAAAGGATACAGGGAGAGGAGAAGGAAGGGCAGACTCTGAGAATTTGGCCGACTAGGAAACAGCTTGGCCTGATGTTGACTATATGGATGGCTGCCTGTCTCTCAAACGTTCCTGAGGTCAGAGTAAGCGCCCACGGGAAGAGCTGGGTCTCTCAACACTTTTGCCAGCACATCAAACAGATCAATGTGGCAGCCTCCTCCAGAAGAGCACGCGAGATTGCCAAATGGTCTCGTTCTCTGCAGGGCCACCGTGCCTCTGCACAGAGCTGTTACTCCATCATCGTCTCTCACCTGCTTCCCCCACCTATCACCTTCACCCGGGGCTTCCTGGGTTCTGTTCAGAGTGACCCAGTTTCACCACGGTGACAGAGGGCCAGAAGCACGCCAACACCAACAGTGATGTATTTGAGAGGGTGGATGGGCAGAGGACAGAGCAAGATGGTAAGATGGAATGTCTGTCCAAAGTGCATGATAACAGTCTGCAACACCAGTGGCATGTGACAACAGAAAGTGATCATGGCCATAGCCACAGGCCACTGCTTAAACCACACACACACACACACACACACACTTTTCTATATGATTCCTTAGTGGCCTGAAATTCTTTACTTTGGAAATAATCCTTTTACTGGAAGCATACTGGCTTTCCAACTAGTCCAGAGTTGTGAGGCTTTACTGAAATACCTGAATGTGTGACGGTAACTTGAGGGAAATGGCTTTGGCACAGTTTGAGGTCCAGTGGGTGAGTGGGAGCCCTTTGCTGGTGTCCTCCCTCTCTCAGCAGCCAGTCTGCGCCAACATCTGCTCTCTGGATGCACAGCATCTGGGCGCCTGAAAAGATGCTTTGGGTGGAAGCAGTTGGCTATACTTTAGTTTCTTATCTTAGTTTTCCCATTGACTTTAAAAAAAGGAGTAAGAAACTTTAATTAAAGGTAAGAAACATAGATGCATTGTATGTTATTGGGGATTTCTTTGACCTAAATCCTATGCTTGGTAGGATTTTCACACTGCAAAGAAATTTGCATCTCAAGTTCTGGCTTCCTTTTCAGCAGAAATTCTGTCTACTCCCAAGGTGCCTCGACTCAGAAAAGCAAAGTGCCGTTGCTTTGCATCTCTCCGGTGTGCTTTTTGATGCCTGGGTGTACCCCAGGGGAGAGCACCCTCCAGAACTTCACTTGCATTCATAGACTTGTGCTGAGCCAGCCAGACTGTTTCCCAAAATCTCTTAAGTATCTGGATCAGCCACAGAGCTAAGTGAGACCTTGGAGTCTTGTCCAACCCCTCCTTATGCAGAGAAGGAAACCAGCCCAGAGAGGTTAAGCGACTCACACGAGGTCAATAGTGTGCTGCTTTCCCACTTGCATGAGGACCTGTGGGATCTGTAGTAATGATCCTCTTGACCAATTGCAGTCCTGTCACTGGCATTGTTTTACGAGAAACAGCCCTGCTGCGCCTCGTCAGCAATAAGTCTTTGGAGCTGTCTCAGCCTGCAGTTGCTTTATATAAACTCTCCCTTTTATGGGAGTTGGAGCACAGTATGAAAAGGGTTTTTGTCTCATGTTGACCTTGTTTAGTCACATTAACGCACACATCGGTTCCAGGCCCCATTCCATTCTCCGAACATCTTCTGACACACTGATAGTGCTGAGCAGAGCAAGGTCGGGCGCACTTCTCTGGCAGGACCTCGGCACTCGGGAGGCCCTCATTCCACGGACGGCTGCCTCTGCTGGGCTGGGCTCTCCTCCCTGAGCCCCACTGCCCCGCAGGACCCAGAGGCACCGCCCGAGGCCAACCCCAGTGTCTGCTTTCCAGAAAACGGGCAATGCTGTGAGAGCCATTGGAAGACTGTCCTCTATGGCAATGATCTCAGGGCTCAGTGGCAGGAAGTCCTCAACAGGATCACCAACCAGCCCTCTCAACGCAGAAAAACTAGAATCGGAAGGTAAGGAGCTCCCGGGTGGTGAGGAAGGAAGGGCTGGGGGATGGAGGGGCATTTTGAGGAGTTTATTTTGGGGGTGGGCTGTTTTTTGGTAATACAGTCTACAAGGATTAAATTCAGAACTACTTTTAGGTTGCTCTGACAATAGTTACTAAGCCTAATTACTCTTTAATAGTTAAACTTGGGTTTAACTATTTTCCAAAGTAAAGTTATTATTTGTCTACTAGAACTAGATAACCTCTACTGTTCTTTTTATGTTGTACATAAGACTTAGCAAAGATTTATTCAAAGCTCCCATTTTTCTCATTACAAAAGTACTGCTTATATATTAAGCAAATATAAAACTTCAATCACATGTAGTTTACTTTTTCAAAATATCCTGTTTTTATTATTTTTAAAATATATTTTTATTTATTTCAGAGAGGAAGGGAGAGGGAGAGAGAGATAGAAATATCAATGATGAGAGAGAATCATTGATTGGCTGCCTCTTGCATGTCCCCCACTGGGGATGGAGCCCGAAACCCAGGCTTATGCCTTGACTGGTAATTGAACCATGACCTGCTGGCTCATAGGTCAATGTTCAACCACTGAGCCATGCCAGTCAGACAAAAATATTGTTTTTAGTCTGTGTTTTTCTTTGAGAGGAAAATTAATGTATAGTCCATATTCGTTTGGCATTTTTTAAAATACTAAAACGTGACTGGAAGGGCTGCTCCTAGAGATCCTCAGGGTAAGTTACTTGCCCTTGGAGACGTTGCCCCATCCATCTCCTCAGTGAATGCCTCTGCCTCTTCCTGCATCGGATTGATGCAGGGTCTGGCCCTTATCTTCTCGAGGTGCCTGCTTGGCCAGCGACACCCCTCCAGCCCCGCTGCCTGGTGCCATTGGTACCCAAAGGTGAGAAGCACAAAGGCAGGGTCATCGGCCAGGCCACCTACTGGGCTTCCTGATGTAGCTGGGGACAGAGTCCCTCCTGACCCACTCCTGCCACTCCCAGATGACCCACAACCAGCCTAAAGGGGAGGGATAGGATGCAGGAGCCCCTCCAAGTTCTAGCTTTTCCCTGGACCAACCCCAGTCCCGGTCTGCTCTCATGCACCGTGGAGCAATGTAAGTGAGGACAACAGAACTGGCAAGTGGAAGAGGCCTCAAGGACCTGGTTCCTCCCTTCTCAGGAGCAGGGAAGGCCTGCTCTGCAGGGAGACCAGGAAGGCTGGTGTGGCTCAGTCCTTCTTAGACACCCTCCACTAAATCCTGAAACAGCTTGAAATATAGCCAAAATCCTTGTTGAAGATTATTTCTTTTTTCAATGTGTCAGCGTAAGGGAAGGGGGAGTCCAAACATTTCCCCAGTTTAGTCACAGTTTTCTCTTCTGCCAAAACCACATGGCAGCTGGCCAACCTATCCCCAGGAGAAAGGTGTGCTGATGATTCAGTCCTCTAAGCTGCATTATTTGCTAAATTGGAGCTACTTTTTTAAAAAATTTAAAGTCAGCTTTTTTAAACTAAGGGAGAGGAAAGAACAAGGAGTGAAGGGGTGACCATGTCCTCTCCCCGTCTTCTAGGAGATGTCGCCCAAGCTTTCCTGGAGGCTGTTGCTGAGGAAAAGCCCCATGTAAACCCTATTTCTCTAAGACCATTCGTGATTTAGAAGTGGTGGAGGGAAGTGCTGCTAGATTTGACTGCAAGATTGAAGGTAAGTTGTAGCTGTGACTACTAAAGGGGTTTGGGGGCTGCTGGGCCCCTACTGTGTGCCCTGGGCACGATGTCAGTTCTGGGAGCCATTGGGTAAGCCAGGCTCTGAGGGAAACTGGGTCAGGAGGAGCTGGCCCAATGCCCCCACTCCACCCTGAAGGTTAGTGCCGTCAGTGACTTACCAGGGGCAGATTTGACATTTTACTTACTTCCATCAGCCACTAGACCTGAGTTAAAGTGATTTGTCGTGGACGATAGTATGTGACCATGGAGCCTGCTTAATGAAATGAAGTTTCAAGTTCCTGGGGAGCATGTGCCCCTAAAGGCTCTCAGAGGGAGGCTGGCCCGGAGCACGGGCTGTGGAGTCAGCAGCTCTGCTATGAGGCCTGGGCAATGATCTGACTCTCTGAGCCTCAGGCCCTCACCTCTAAGATGACGTCTGATGTCCTGAGTGGCTCTGGGGATTCTTAGATGATATGTGAAAAGAGAAACCTTTTAAGTCCTTTAAGGATGTGACGGAGTCAAGGGAAAAGTTGTGGGACTGATAAGAGCAGAGAGCATGCAGTGTGACTTCAAACGGAGGGAAACTGGGATCCAGACACCGGTGCCGTCTTCCCCATGCGTCGCTGCTGGCAGGACAATGTGGCCATAGAATCGTGAGCTGTTGGAGCTCAAGGGACCTTAAGGGATCTTAGCATAGCACACGAGAAATTAGCAATGGTGGTGACACAAAGCATTTCAGTTTCCATAGACTGCAACATCCTAGAAAGATAAAGGGCAAGATAAGATTGGCTTCAAGTCAGTGACTGTCATGTGCCAACCAGAGTGGAGGGTTATCTTCCATGTCAGTCTGACCAAATGAAGCACAGGTGTTCATCAAGCAACTTGCTCAAGACCTCACTGCCAAGGACAGCAGTCAGAACAAAGCATTTTGTAAGATTCTCCAGCAATATGGCCACATAATGTCTTTTGGATAAAGTAACCCAAAGTTAGGAATGAAAAAACAATTTTTCACCTGTGTCGTTGTAGTATCAGAATGCCTTGTAAATGCCTTGCCCACCATAATCTTGCTTTTCGTTCAATTCTTAAAGTGTGATGTGCTGCCTTTGCTAGTGTGGAAAGGCTCAGGTTGGGGTTCTGCTGAAAGCTCTGGGGCCACAGCCTGTGACTCACCATCACCATTGTCGTTGGGTCTTCCGAAGTTCTTTCCTTTCTTCTTTTTCTTTTTATATATACTTATTAATTTCAGAGAGGAAGGGAGAGGGAGAGGGAGATAGAAATATCAATGACTAGAGAGAATCATTGATCAGCTGCCTCTTGCACGCCCACACTGGGGATTGAGCCCGAAACCAGGGCATGTGCCCTGACCGGGAATCGAACCCTGGCCTCCTGGTTCATAGGTTGACGCTCAACCACTGAGCCACTCTGGCAGGGCTCCTTTTTCCATTTCAAAAAATTATTAGAACATAATGACAGTCATCTTTGCACTTTTCTGTTTGGAATTATTTCTTTGGTTTTTGCATAACTTTGGAGCACTGAGGGGAAATTAAAGCATATGGATGCTGTTTTAATTGAAATAAAATTCTACTTGAATGTTAGTTCTTAAGTTCTAATATAGAATTTTTATTCTGGTTGTGGTTACAATTTTTTTCCTATAAAAGTACTTCTTCAAAATTTAAGAACAAGAAGAGGTAATGGGGAGGGGGGAAGGGGGGGACTTATTAATACTCTCAACAATAAAGATTTTAAAAATAATTTAAGAACAAGTCAGTTAGAATTATAATATACAGGGTGTGGCAAAAGTAGATTTACAGTTGCATGTGAAATGCAGTTTATTCTTGTATCATTATTTATTATTATTTTCCATATGAACAACCACAACTGTAAACCTATTTTTGCTCCATCCTGTATTTTAAAGGCATAATGTGTGTGTGTGTGTGTATTTTTTTTTAATGTTGGACTTTGCAGAAACATGGTTAATTCATAAAATGAGGCTAATCAATGTGATCCATTTCCAGTTATCTAGAGGCAGATTATGACTTTGGATCAGACTAAGACAAATACTGCTTTCTTTTTCTTAGCAGTATTAGCAGCTCCTCTAACTTGCATTTTATAGAGCTGTTATCAGCTTTGAGTTATAACTTAACACACCATATAGTTTACCTATATTAAGTATACAATTCAATTGTTTTTAGTGAATTTACAGAATTGTGCAATCATCACCACAGTCCAATTTTAGAGCCTTTCCCTCACCCCCAAAAGGTCCCTTGCACCCATTTGTTCTGAATCTTCATTTTTATTAAATGTATTTAAGTTCAACTTTTATACAAGATGAAAAATTTTCATTTCATCCCAGAAGATAACTGGCTCTGGGCGTGTCACTGGAGGTGGGCTGGTGTTCCAGGTAGCACTCTGCGTGTGTGTGTGTGTGTGTGTGTGTGTGTGTGTGTGTGTGGCGGGTGGGGGGGAGGGGGCAGGCCCCACATGGATGGGAAAGGGGATGACTGTGAAACACCTCACGCAGGGTTTTATATATTAGTATTTACAATACAGTTCGGTTCAAACGTCAATATCAAAGCAGCTGCTAAAAGGCAATGTCGTCGTTTTTTTCCGTTACTGCATTAGTAGCTTGAGAGTTCCTTGCATGAACTGATACGAAATTTTGAATGACAGTTTTTGCTACCTGTGTTCCCTCCCTGTGATGCAGGATACCCAGACCCTGAGGTCGTCTGGTTCAAAGACGACCAGTCCATCAGGGAGTCCCGCCACTTCCAGATAGACTACGATGAGGATGGGAACTGCTCTTTAATCATTAGCGATGTGTGCGGGGATGACGATGCCAAGTACACCTGCAAGGCTGTCAACAGTCTCGGAGAAGCCACCTGCACAGCGGAACTCATTGTGGAAACCATGGAGGAAGGAGAAGGAGAAGGGGAAGAGGAAGAAGAGGAAGAGTGAAACAAAGCCAGAGAGAAGCAGTTTCTAAGTCTTAGTACAAAAACTATTTCTCTAATGCTCAAAACCCCAAGATAGTAAAAGCACCTAGTGTGATAGATTACCTAGTTAGGTCATTTTAGGGTCAGTTCTTAGCAACAGCAGTTCGTACCTAGCAGTGTTATTGATGGGCATTAATTTCAGTTAGCAGGCACCTTAAGATACTAGTACATCTAGATTTCATTTTGAGAAATCACCAGTAACTTGGCCGACCAGTTGATTTTAAAGATAAAGTAACAAAAAGAAGTATTTTTCTGGGCAAAGTCACAAATTTGAAACACTCATAAAAAATAAAGCCCCGCGGCCCCGGGTCAGCCCAGAGGCCCCTGGAGACGGGGGTCTCTCTCCCAGCTCCGAACTCCAGAGAACTGGGTCTCCCCCAGGCTGCAGCCCTTCGGTCTGAAAGCAGTTGAGCCGTTTTAACTTACAAGGCACATTTTACTCCAAACTATACTGTAGACATTCAGACTTTTCATTCCCCCTCTGCCTGCCCGTTTTTCTGGATCTGAGCTTGCCATGAGTTTAAGCACTAAGGACATTACACTTAGATTCTGAAGACAGGTCCCCTGCTCACAGAAGGCTGGCTTCCTTAGGAAAATAAAACCTCCTTCTAAAATCAGTAGGCAATCTAAACTTATCCCCTCTTTGCAGGTATCTAGCAGCTTCAGACATTTTTATAAGAACTCGTGGGGGAAAATATCCTTGCTAATGTGCTTTTCTTCTGAAACCAGGAGTCATATTTGTGCTGTTAGAGACTATCAGCTCTGCATGTGTGGTAAAGATGTTTGTGTTTGTATGAAAACCAGTTTGCTGAAAAGTTAGTCTTATTTATTGGCCACCATGAAACATTTCAGCTGATGAAGAGCTATAGAACTCTACATACTCTGGAGTCTCCTTCAGGATAGTCTGAGTTTGACACACCTTCATTCTAAACACCCTCAGAGAACTCTACCTACCCTATAGATTCCACGATGTGTTTTTTTTTCTTGAATGTGCATCAAACATGCCTTGCTCCCAACCTCAAAATATATTCTCAGACCCAATAAATGCATCAGACGTGCATCTTTAGGAACTTTTAACTTTCTTTCACTACATTGGCACTTAAATTTTTCTTTATAAAACTTTTTGAAGGTCTTAAACAAAGACCATAAACTGATATGCCTAATACATTTTCTCTGTGTGTGTGTGTGTGTGTGTGTAACATTCCAAATGTTTTATTCTTGTCCACTGTTTGTAAAGTGCAGCGATTTAATATTTCAAGGGACTTTTTAATAGTTCAAGAATCGATCTTAATTCAGTGCAATCATACACGGTATCAACATTAGAATTTTGCTATTACTTAGTCTTATGTTATCCTCCATTCTATCTTATCTGCTTTTTGCTGCTAATTTCAAATTGTCAGTATTTTCCTTTTTGCTTTTTAAACAGTTACAATATTTTTCATAATAGCCACACTTTTGCCACAGTTTATTATAACAAAGGGTTTTTAATTTGATTTAGAGTATTCAGAGCTTGTCTTCATCACTTTGTGTTTAGACTATAATCTTGGTGTGTGTGTGTTGTATGTGTGTGTGCATGTGTGGTGTGTACGTTTGTTTACAGGTTTTTGATGCCTTCTTGAAATTGTGTTAATGTTCTCCCAGTTTATTATGCCATCAGAATGGTAAATGAGAACACTACAACTGTAGTTAGCTCACAATTTTTAAATAAAGGATACCACAATGCATACTTTTTGTTCAGTCTTTGCAGCCTTCTCTTTCTTCCCATGCCACCAGTTGTAGACTACCCAGATAGACCCTGGAAACGGAAAATAGATGTTGTGCTGCATAAATGGCAATTCTGGTTGCATTTCAATAAGGAGCAGGATGACTTAGTTAGTTCTTGTATATACTAGGTAGCCTAATTTGCACACTTAGTTCAGAATTTCTCTCGAGCATCAGTTTGGTTCAGTTACACTTCCGATATCTATAGTGTCCTCATAGTACTAAAATCTACATGACATTTCCAGCATGTGGCAAAATCATCCTCATCATTAATATTATTTACCAGGGCTTGGTTTGCATTTGTAACTTTGATGCAACTCATTATTAGCTGCCAAGTGCCATCTTTCCATGTCTTGATATTGAACTATTTGTTACCAGGATACTGTCCTCCTGCTTTATAGGAAGTCTGTTATCAGATATCAGATGGTGACTTCCCCATGTCTGGAGATCCAAACAATATTGTAAATGTTATAGAAAGAATCAAGACATGCCATTAAATTTTGTACTAGATAATTCTATGATCCCACATGGTCTGGAAAGAAACAATCCATTCATCCAGTTTTTTGGTTTTTCTTTTCATTTTTAAGGCAACCACAATCTGCCAAAATTCCTAGTGAGAAAATTATTTTTTAAAGGACTTTTTATTGCTTGCTGGTGAAAAATGTATCATATATATTCTGTACTATGAAAAAAAATCACAAATACACTTTCTTCTGTTCCATTTTCATCCCAAACATATAAAGAATAATCCACAGATTGTTCCTTACATTGCAGAGCTTCATGTCAAATGATATTTCTATGTATAACTAAAAAGACATGCTGACTGTTGTCAGTTTGAACTTATACAAAGTCTCTTTTTCTTTTTCTCAAAATTTTTGAGTTTTACTTTTCACATTTTACCAGCTTTTTATAAATCTCTGCAGTGAGTATCCAGAATGTGAAAGATAATTAAATTCTAAAGAAACTCAACTCTCTTCTTTTCAAGAAAACGCAAGTAATACTACTTTCCTTACCCCTTGGGAACTCTTTTCTGTATTTTAAGAGGGAGGCTAATGTCTGTAGCAGTCATTACTGAGGCTCTTTGCCCTGGCACAGTTAGGACTGCACTCCTGCTCCTAGCTCACTGGGGCCCTGTGACTGGTCCTGGTCAGTGAGCTGTGAGCAGAAGTGATGTGCATCCCCATGGGCCAGAGCATTTGTGTCCTGGTACAGAACTCTCCACAATGACTGCCAACATGTGAGATGTGGCTGCTTTACCCACCTGGCTCCCCAGGCAACTCCAAACAGGTACAGAACACAAACAAGAAGTAAACATTTATTCTTATAAATCACAAAGAATCTAGGGTTCTCTGTGGCTGCAGCAGAATCTAGACTATGCTGTTATAAGATCTTTCACTGTATCCCAGGTCTGTTCTGACCAATATGGTAACCATGAATCACAAGTGGCTAATTAAAATAAATAAAATCTAAAATTCAGTTCCTCAGTTGTACTAGCCACATTCCAAGTTTTCAGTAGTCATATGTGACTGACTTGTGGCTACCTTCTTGGACAGCACAGATTAGAACTTTCTGTACAGTTCCATTGGACAGCACTATTCTAGATAGACTGAGGAAAAGAAAAAACTCCAAATTTTACCTTAACTGTACATATCACTTTTCAAATTACTGTGAAGGGGAGTATGGTCTATAGCAGCCGTGGGCAAACTACGGCCCGCGGGCCGGATCCAGCCCGTTTGAAATGAATAAAACTAAAAAAAAAAAAAAGACCGTACCCTTTTATGTAATGATGTTTACTTTGAATTTATATTAGTTCACACAAACACTCCATCCAAGCTTTTGTTCCGGCCTCTGGTCCAGTTTAAGAACCCATTGTGGCCCTCGAGTCAAAAAGTTTGCCCACCCCTGGTCTATAGCATCATCAATTATATTGAATAATGTAAACTCAATACTTAGGTTATTGTTCTTCATTAATTATATTCATACTAGGGGCCCAGTGCATGAATTCGTGCACCTTGAAAGGAACTGTGGGCCTTGAGGCTACAGTGGACATAAGGGCGGGTCTCGGCCCATCCTCTGTGGCCCCACCTGGCCCCTCCCTCCTCGGCCCCTGGTCCTGTCTGCCGCAGCCCCACTCCCGCTGCAGCCCACTCCCATGCGCTGACAGCACCTGCCCCACTCGCACCCACTGATGGCGCTGAGCAATTGGGCCCAGCACCGGGCACCAGCAGCAGGTGTGAGTGGGGTTGTCGCTGGCAGCGGATGCAAAAGGCGGCTGCCCACCCAAATCGCCCCTCAGGAGCAGGGAGAGGTGGAGAAGCCCTCAGGGGCGATCAGGGCCGGCAGCCACCGCTTGCACCCACTGACGGCACCAAGTGATCAGGGACGGCGCGGGCAGTGGGTGCAAGCAGCAGCTCTGGTGCCGGCAGTGGGTGCAAGTGCTGGGTGGGACCGTAGTGCACAGGAGCAAAGAATTTTCAGTAACCACCAGAGGCTTGCCCCAGTGACAGCAACCAGTGCCCCACCTTGGTCAGGTGCCCCCGCTCACCTGCTCCACCATCCCGCCACGGTCCCTTGGTGGTCAGCACACATCATAGCGACCGGTTGTTCCACTGTTCAGTCTATTTGCATATTAGGGTTTTATATATATACATTTTTTCACTTTTTAAGAAAATTTTAAACTACCAGTTCTGTGCTTCTCACCACAAAATCTAAATAGGCCTGCAATCCATAAGCAGTTACCAGATAACCTGTGATATGAAACAACCACCTAGGCCAAAAATCTCCTGTGTGTTTGGAACTTGGAGCTACTTGAGATAGGGGAGCACCCAGTGGGGACAGATGAGATAGATGCAGAGAAGGAGAGAGACAGGGTCACTGGGACAGAATTTCCTTGACAGTGAACCAAAAGGAAGGGGAGGGGCCATCCTTGAAGCAACAATCATTTTAACTTCAGTGGCTTTGATCATAACTTCCTTCCCATTGGAATTGGAAATATCCAGGAGATCTATAGTGCTTGGAGACAACATTAAATTTCTAACTGCTGGTTGTTTGAAATTTTAGCCCATAGTCCTTGCCCATGTTCTAACTGCTCACACATCGCAGGGAGGGCTTCATGTCAGAGACTATAGCCCCAATAGTGACCGCACAGAAGTGTATAATAAATCCTCATATCATCTGTCTCTCTGGGACTAGATTTCTTCCAGTTGGATATAACTAAGAAAGAAGGAGGTTACAAATTAACCTGTCACTTTGGTCATTCACATTTATTAGCTGCTTCTGGGCAGACATATGTAGCCACCAATAGTCAAGACATCGGTTGAGCGATAGGGCTTTTCCACAGCCTTGCTCCAGATGCTATGTTACAGTGAAAAATAGCCTCAGGCCAAATTCATCAAACATTAGCAAGCAGTCATATAACCTATTTGGTAAGGTCCCTGAAGCCCCAGATCTCTCTCTCCAGAAAGCTCTTCACCTGTTCATTGAAGGCAAATGCTGCAAGATACTAGGGTAGGATCTAGCTAACCTGGTTAATCAGCCAAGGAGAATCAGTTCCAATTGTACCTCTTACTGGAACTGTGTAGCCTGTGCCTCAGTTTTCTCAGCATAAAATTAGAGTAACAAATAGTTCCCACCTGACAGGTTGTTATAAAAATTAAATGAGCTCGTGCATGCTACCTCATCCTTATGGAAAGCCCCTATTCATTCTGGTACCCAGAGATGCTAAGATAAGTCAAAGATCCTCTGATAATGCTCAAGGAACTGGTTATACTTCTGCAGAAATAAAACAGATATGTGAAAAAGATACTTTCATATAATGAATGATGGAAAGAATACTTTAAATTCCACCCCCCCCCCCAAATAAATGACTTTTGAAACAAAGTGCCCATGCAACTGCACAAAAAATAATTGCTATGAGTTTAGGAAAGGCTACAACTGCCCTCTTGTTCTAATGGGAATTTTTAACTCCCAGCTCTTAAGTACTCTTCATCAGACCCAAAGGAAATAGCTCATCTGACCTTATGAGTCTTATTTTCCAGTCAAGAGGAAATTTTTCAGGTAAGCTTGACTTTAAACTAATCGCACTTAGTCTTTACCCCCCAAAGTTCACTGGTTTTTAATTGATATTTACAAAAGCTAATTCACATTGGCTTCTTTCTGACTGCATATTAACCACAGATCAAAGAGAGCTCTGCTATACAGTCTCAGGAAAAGGCGGATAGATACCATTTTTTAAATCGTCTAGAAAGCTCAAAAATGGAGGGTCCTGTTTTCTAGAGAACCAGATCAAGAGTTTAGAGAATGGCAAGTTATCAGAGAGAGAGAAGGCCAAACATGAACTACTGAAGACAAGCAGTATCTCTGTTCCCTTTAGATCCTCCATTAAATGGAGAGTAAGGGAATAATATTTTTTAAAGCTATAAACCCTTCAAAGACAATATGAGAGGACATGAAAAATATCAGAAGCTTGGAAGATGGAAAGCAAATAGGTGAGTGGGTAACTGAGTTAAGAGCAGAGAAGCTGAAAGCTGACTTCCTACAAAGGAGGAAGCCAATAGGAAGGCAAGTCAGTTTTGCCCTAAAGAAGAGACTGGAGAAACCAGGTACCTCTCAAGGGAGCCTCAAAGGGAATGTAAGGTATCAATTCACTGATGCAAACCAAGATCTTTTTATTTTCTTTTTAAAATATATTTTTATTGATTTCAGAGAGGAAGGGAGAGGGGAAAAAGAGAGAAGCATTGATTGGCTGCCTCCTGTACACCCCCTACTGGGGGGTCAAGCCCACAACCCGGGCATGTGCCCTTGATTGGAATCGAACCCAGGACCCTTCAGTCCGCAGGCTGACGCTCTGTCCACTGAGCCAAACCAGCTAGGGCTCAAACCAAGATCTTTAAGGTCAAATCAGGTCAAACATCCAACTAGGAGCTCAAGGCAGAGGTAGGATAGGACAATTAGGAGTTAGGACAGATAAGGGTCCATAGTCCAGGAGGTCATCTGAACACATCAGTAATATCCACGGTCAAAGTGCAGAGAACTGCCTGATACCAGAAAAGCATTTGTTTGTTCGAGTTTTTAAAGACAGATAAGCTTCTTTAAAGTTCAATTGGTTATCCAAGGAGCCAAATTGTTCGACTTTTAATAATGCACCCTCTTTATGAATGTCTTGTATTCAATTAAAGCATAAGCTCAGTAAATCTCCATTTAAGTCAACTTGCCCCACTTAACCAGTTTTCATTTCCTCTGTAAAATAAATTAACTGATGCCCACACACTTCTGTTCCCATTAACTGAGTTGTGTATTTACCAAGCAAGTGTCAATTGGGTTTGTTCTTAAATTTATTTATGCTAGTTCTACTTGTAATTGTAATTATATAATTTAACTAAGTATTATATAAACCAACAAAAATGGGTGCCAAAAAGAAAAGACTAGTTGTTTCTATGGAAACAATTGAGACTAGTGGTCATACATGGCAGATTGGACACTTGCATTTATCTCCTGTCTCCCAAAACCTCACTAAAATGAAACTAAAGGAACAAAAGGCATAAACCCACAAGAGCACAGAATGAGAGAGCCAGACAAAAGTTGACAACAGAATAATTGGTAATTAATTTTGTTTAAATTTTTCCACTTTGCAAATGTCCACAGAGAAGAAAGCCTCAAAAAGCAGGCTGAGTCCTATCACAGAACTAGCCAAAAGTAGAGGAATTAGGCCAACCCCCCTCCACCTTCTCCTCTAGCCCACGTGGCCTCTGACAGTCCCTCTCCAGCCTGGCAGAAAAGGGGATCTCTTAAAATTACACCGGAGAGGCGGTGGACTGGTGGACAACAGGCACAACCGAGGGTGGGAGATGCGGGGGCTGGGGGAGCTACAGAAAGAGCCTTGAGACTCCAGTCCTCTCCCACTGCGTGGCTGCCAGAACTCTGACTGCCAGGCAGGACCGGCTACAGAACTTGCAGGGCCAGTGCAAAATGAAAATGTGGGGCTTCTTGTTTTATTTATTTTTATTTTATTTTATTTTTTAAATATGGAACACTTCACAACTTTGCGTGGCATCCTTGCACAGGGGCCATGCTGATCTTCTCTGTATCCTTCCAATTTTAGTATATGTGCTGCCAAAGCGAGCACGGAGCTTCTTGTTTTAAAAAGTATTAAAAATTTTAGGATAGCCCTGACCGGTTTGGCTCAGTGGATGGAGCGTCGGCCTGCGGACTGAAGGGTCCCGGGTTCGATTCCAGTCAAGGGCATGTACGTTGGTTGCGGGCACATCCCCAGTGGGGGGTGTGCAGGAGGCAGCTGGTCAATGTTTCTCTCTCATCGATGTTTCTAACTCTCTATCCCTCTCCCTTCCTCTCTGTAAAAAAATCAATAAAATATATTTTTTTAAAAATTTTAAGATAGTGACAGCAGAGCATTACAACAAATGTGAGTTCTAAGTGCGACTATACAAGTTATGCACCCGTGAAGCCACCCCTGTAGCTGCAGATTATTTCTGCATGTGCAGGAGATTGGAGAATTTTTTTTTCTGGGAAAATTAGACAGCCCAGAGAAATGACTCACATATGCAGGAATTTCTCAATAAAACAATCTGACTCTTATAAACTTGTCAATAAGGCTATTTTATGCATTTGGGCGCAATTTTGTGCACATAAAAGATTATTCAGAAACTACTCTGGTTTTTTAAAATTACTATTTTACCTGTTAATGTTGCAAATTTTAAAGCCTAGTTCTTAAACTTTTAAATTCAATTCCCGGATCTGATTTGGTAGATTTATAAATCTACCAAGATGTAATATTCATTTTTTTACTCTAAACATTTTTAAGTTGCCTTCATAAATGTAATAAACACATTTCATTTTCATTCCTTCAATTATAACAAAACTTTCCAAGAAAAGTGACTAGCAAATACCTTCTCAAGTAAAATAAGTCTCATAATGAAATGTATAAACATGATGGAACTTAACTTCTTTTTAATGGTCCAATACTGTTTATAAATTTAGTAAGAGTTAAACTTTGAATTCCAAGTCTAAATCAGTTACACAATATATACATTTTTATTTTTTCAAATTATAAGAGAAAGTTTGCTTGGAAAGTCACGGAAATAGAAAAGGGGAGCCTGTACTCAGGAAAGGAGTCACAGAGGCACTTAGGAAACTTGGAACTTAGGAAAGAGAGGCAGACAAGGGTGCCTGAGGGAAGGAGAGGAGAAAAGTACGAGCAAGAGAGAGAGAGAGAGAGAGAGGGAGAGAGAGAGAGAGAGAGAGAGAGAATGTGCCACAATTTGTACTTTAAATTGGAATTACAAATTAATCTGTTCTCTGGTATACCTAAATCTCTTAAACATTAGAAATATGGATAATATCAAATAGTTATAACCCACATAAATAAAAGCTCTTGTATGGCCAGTTTTGCTCAGTGTTTTGAGTGCCAGCCTGTGGCTGAAGGGTCATTGGTTCCATTCTGGTCAAGGGCATGTATCGGTTGCAAGTTCAATCCCGGCACCCCAGGGACAGGAGACAACCAATCGATGTGACTCTCTCACATTGATGTTTCTCTCTCTCTCTCTCCACCTCCCTCCAAAAAGCAATGGGAAATATCATTGAGTGAGAATTAACAAAAATAAGTAAGTAAGTAAGTAAGTAAATAAATAAATAAATAAATAAATAAGAAAAGCTCTTTATAGTCCTCAATACAATACTTTTTAAGAGTATGAGAACCACTATTCTAGGTAACCATTTAATCCTAAATATAACTGGACAGCGGACTTTAGTTTGAAAATCCCCGGAAGCATCCAAAATGTAACCCATATTACTATTGTCTCCTCTTTCTTTTCTTTGAGCTTCCAGAAATTCCATTCATACAAAAATATCAGAGAATTTACTGATTTTGTAAGGAAGGTAAATAAGGGAGTTTATATTGATCAGCATTTCACTTGAAAAATCCTCCCAGACCTGTCTCTTCTCCTAGGTCTCTTCTCTTTACTCCCCCTATGCTTTCTTTCTCTTTCTCTCACCCTCTTGCCTCCCCACTTTTTAGGGCTGTTTAAGTATATCCAAGATGGGGGGGGGGGTAGAATCACTGATAACTATTCCCACTAGAAGACAGAAAGGGATTCTATATTTGATAAAGTTAAAAAAAAATTTACTCACAAAACCACTCATAGGAGAAAAAGAAAAATACATATAGGCAAAAAGAAAATTAATAAAAAAGAAAAACCTGATGCTCTTACTCAACCAAAGATAAACACTAATAATATAAAACCCCTTCCAGATTTTCTTTTCACTGTAGTTAAACACACGCATACCTAACTATTATAAAATCAAGGTCTTACTACACACCATGAATAATCCACTCTTCTACTTAATATATTCTAAACAATTTCCATGTCTAATACATCTCTGGATAATTGTTTCCCCATTTTTTTATTTAAAATTTTTTCAAACTTAGGGCAAGTTTGATAGAACAGTTCAATAAAGACCCTTAAACCCTTCGTATAGAACTACTATTGGGAGATGATTCCCTCTGAACATCTTTCCACACAGTTCAGGTCTCTGATCGAAAGCATTTAAAACCAATTCAAGAATGTTTGTATAAGGAGTTGAAGGGGATCGGAATGTGCCACCCCAAAATATGCCACTTTGGCATAAGGACTATTTTAAGCTGAAGGCAACTGAGAAATAGCAGATGCAGAAAAAGCTCTCTCTCCTCCCCCTATTTGCCTAAAAGCAGGACATAAATTTCCCTTTTGGTTCCCCATCTCTCTCTCATACCAGGAAGAACAGAACAACTTGTAATCACCAGATATGATGCTAAACTTCCCAGCCCAGAGAGGCCACCCAGACATCACAAACTTTACTGAAAATAACCCTTATCTTCCATTAGTTTTCTCCATATATTTACCTTCCCACAATTTACTACCCGTAAAAACCTAAACCCCCTTTCCTTTGTCTTGTCATTTCCCGACAAATGTATTGCTCTTTGTTAAAATGATATACAAGCCTCTGGGTATAACCACCTCTTTGGAGCTTTCCCTTCATTTCTGTGACTCTCTTGTCCCCCCAGAATGCATATGAACTAAAACTTACTCTCCTATTAATCTCTGCTTTGTTATTTCAATTTGCACGGCTCCAGCTACCAAAGAAAATAGAGGAAAAGGTTTTTTCCTACCCTACAGAGCTATTCCAGTGTAGTAAAGCTTAGACATATTTCCCTCCTTGGAGATGTCCAAAATAATAAAGATCCCCCCACTTCCTTTCCTGGAGAGGGCTTGCTTACATCTATATATATAAAACCCTAAGCGACTGTTCGACCATTTGACCAATCACTATGACATGCACTGACCACCAGGGGGCAGACGCTCAATGCAGGAGCTGTCCCCTGGTGGTCAGTGCTCTCCCACAGTGGGAGCACTGCTCAGCTGACCAATGGGCGCCAGATACCGGGCTCACAGCTGGCAAGTGCCACTGTGGCGGTGCGAGCCTCTCCTGCCTCCACCGCAGTGCTACTGAGCAGCTGCAGCAGGCACAGCAGGGCGGGATGAGCAGAAGCAGTGCGGCACCCAGCCAGGGCTCGGGCTCCTACCCAGCTGCCTGCCACTTTGCGCACTACTACATCCCTAAAGGTGTCCCGGATTGCGAGAGGGCGCAGGCCAGGCTGAGGGACCCCACCGGTGCACAAATCCATGCACCGGGCCTCTAGTTGTAGAATAAAGGGAGGATAGACAATTACTAACAGTCATATATAAGATCAAAGTTTCCTAATTTCAGGGTTCCTCTGTTGTAATGTAACCCACCTGCTTTATTTCCTGTGTATGGGGCTTAGAAACCAACATAAGATGTTGCTCTAGTAGCTGCTTTTGCCATGACCCAGACTTACACACACACATACACACACACAAAATTCACGAGACAAAATTTTTTTTTAAAATATATTTTATTGATTTTTTACAGAGAGGAAGGGAGAGAGATAGTTAGAAACATCGATGAGAGAGAAACATTAATCAGCTGCCTCCTGCACATCTCCCACTGGGGATGTGCCCGCAACCCAGGTACATGCCCTTGACCAGAATCGAACCTGGGACCTTTCAGTCCGCAGGCCGACGCTCTATCCACTGAGCCAAACCAGTTTCGGCGACGAGACAAAATTTGCAAAGTGCACCCTGAAGGCTCTAGCAGTGCCCTGCTTCCCTTCCTGAGAAACTCCACACTCCACCCACCTCAATCAGCCCTGGCCTGAGCTCATCCATCTCCCACGATGTTCAAAAGAAGAGAACAGTTCCTGATTGAGAGGCTTGGGTGGAGAAGCCAGCTCCCCCATTACAGGGAGCTGGCACTTGGGTGGGATGGAGAGAACACCCCGAGGCTATTCTTCAGAAGGAAGGCTACAAGAATTGGCAGCTATGGTCTCCAGGGACAAAAATCTGGACCCTGCTGCCAAAAAAATGTGTGTTTGTGTGTGGGGAGGGGGGAGGATGGGGGAGGCTAACTTGTTACCTGCAAGTAAAGTAAAAATCTCAGACCTTTCATAGTTTCTAACTTAATCACGTCATTTTGCCACATTTGCTCTTTGTTCACAATTTCTCCCTTATTCTTGTGTTGTCTATTACACACACATACATTCTTGCTGAATCATTTGAAAGTTTATGCAAAATCATTTTTTCTGAATAGTATCCTATTTTAAGCCTTATCATAATTTAACCTGTCTGTACTACTACTCAACATTTAGATTGTTTCCAACAGTTTGATATTATAACAAACTGTGATGAGGTTTTATATTAAATACTAGGGGCCCGGTGCACAAAAATTTGTGCACTGGGGAGGGGGTTCCCTCAGCCCAGCTTGCCCCCTATTACATACTGGGAGTTCTAGGGGATGTCCTACTACCTGCTCCCTGCTCCCCTTGGGGAGTGGGCCTAAGCCACAGTCTGGCCTCCCTTTGTGGGAGTCAACCGGGCTGATCAGGGGAAGGCACCAGCCCCATCACTGCACTGTTGCAGCCACTGCCAGTCACCGCAGCCACCAAGGTGTTTTCATCAACACGGACTCCAGTCCCTTTACCATGAAAAAATGACAACTTTCTTTAGGCATTTTCAAGAAGTGTCTTTCATAGGATATGACATTTCTTTCTTTCTTTATCCTCACCTGGGGATATGTTTCCATTGATTTTTAGAGAATGTGGAAGAGAAAGGGAAAGACAGAAACATCAAAGTGAGAGGAACACTTTGACTGGTTGCCTCCTGCATGAGCCCTGACCTGGGCCGGAGCCAGGGAGGAACCTGCAACCTAGGTACATGCCCTTGGTCAGAATTGAACCCAGAATCTGCGTTGGGCAGGCCGAGGCATTATCCACTGAG
>NW_005871153.1:3206765-3208023 GCF_000147115.1 Myotis lucifugus
AAGATGGTGGCAAGCCAGACTTATATAGGCAAAAGTTATTGATTACAAAGGTATTGTAAGGCAAAGGCTATTTTATTACAAAGGTATTGTAAGGCAAAGGTATTGATTCCATCTCAAGGTTTGGAATGAGGAACCTGGTTTGCAAAAAAGCAGTTTACAGAAGCAGAAGCAGCATGTTATCTAAACTACAGTTTTGGGTCTGGGGGGGGCGGGGGGGCGGGGTCACTGCATTGACAGAAACACATTCTCTAGAGCCCTCGGGTCTGGAATGAGGAACCTGGGTTAAACTTAGGCACTTTATCTAAATTATAGTTTTGGGGTCTAGAGCCCTTGGGTAACCTGGATTAAACTTAGGCACTTTATCTTAATTACAGTTTTGGGTCTCCGGAACACTGAGTCAACAGGGACACGTTAACTGGAGCCTCTGACCTTGGGATAACTGTGTGTCCTTCCCAGGTAAAGGAAAATGTGCTTTCTAAGACCAGTATGACCACTACAAATGGGATATTCACATAATCAATAGGGTATTTAATCGAATGGGGTGATTTATATAATTCAGAAAATCAAAATAACTTTTCCATTGTTAAACAAAACAAATAAGTACAGAAGCCAAACAGCAGGGTTAAAGTTAAACTATAGTTTCTACCTGAGATGATTGCTACCATACTTCAGGAGCCCACGGCCACGGGGAGCCCCTCGGCCACGGGGAGCCCTCGTGTCGGGGCTGGAAGAGGCACTAGAATGCACCCCAGGCCCTCGCGGACCTCGCCGACTGAGGCTGCGCGCTGACTAACCGGATGTCTCCCGGACACTCTCTGCTGTAACTTAAACGCAACCGGTCGGGAAGACGCCTTAGGGCACAATCCTCAGCCTGGCGACCACTTAAGGGGCAGAGAGCACCTGGCAAAGGCGCCATTCCTGCCCAGCCTCCGGACCCTAAGTGGCAGGTTCCTCCATCGCTACATGGAAGTGAAGGTAGGGTCGTTGGGAGAAGTCAAGCTAAGAAGACAGAACGAAAGCCTCATTTTCTTCATCCAACATGTGGGCGGAAGTTACAGATGAGAGAACCGGCAGAGCAGACCAAGCATCCCGATGGCAGAACCTACCCAAGATGGCGCCGGAGGCGAGTAGCAGGCGCGGGAAAGAGGCGGGGGTCGCCCTGATCCAAGATGGCGGTAGCGATGGAGGCGAACCGCTGGGCAGGGAGCGCAGGCGCGTCTTTGCCCTCCTCCCCGATGGCGGCCGCCGTGGGCGCGGT
>NW_005871153.1:3208510-3276843 GCF_000147115.1 Myotis lucifugus
TGCGGAGGGACCATGCATTTAGGCGGCTGTTTTCAAAATCCAGGCTGAGCCCGACAGAATCGGAAGGCATGGGGAAGCTTTCAAAGTTTTTGACCAGTGACATGAGCAGACGGTGCCTTAGATGAGTTGAGGCTTTTGAAGGCTGATTGGGGTGGGGAAGGCGCCGGAGTGGGAGGGCAGAGCTGCTGGGGAGGAGGGAATGGACCCACCGAACCGCTTACTTCCTCTCCTTTCTCCCTCCTGTCGGTCCATTCCTGCCACGGCGGCGGTTTAGTTCTAGTTCTGACACTAACTAGTTGTGCAGCCTTGGATAAATTACTTTATTTCTCTTGGCCTCCGTTTTTTTTTTTGAACCTACTTCTAAAGGTTCAAAACTAAAGAGTTGGGCTCTCCCAGGTTCTTCCAAGTCTTTGATCCCAAGATTCTGTGTGAGATGGATCACAGGATCAGACTATTTGTTACATATTTTTAAATGTGATTCATATGTAAAACGTTTTCCTTAACCTGTTTATTATGAAACTTTCAAACATACAGGAAACTTGGAAGAACTGTATAGGGAACATCCATTTTTATTTATTTTTGCAATGGCAGGTGCAACATTTTGAAATATACAGTGTCCCAAATGAAGTATGCACACTAACAGCTCTGATAGCTCGATTTTAATAAACACTGCTTTTATTCAGAGTGTGTGTATACATTTTTGGACACCCTATATACAGGCCATACAGGGAAAACCTTCCCTCTCAGCCTTCCCTTCCACCCAGACCCCCTCCCTGGGGGCAGCTTACTTTGTGTATCCTTCACATGCTGATAGAAGTAAAAATGTACATGTATTTCCCCCCTTCCCCACGCCCATTTTTAAACACAAATGCTAATGTCACATTAACATATTAACATCTTGGGAAGATCATGGTCTTTATTGCTAGTGTTAGAAATGGCCAGTGTTGCAACCTGGGCTCAGAGAAGTTGTGACTTGCTTGAGGAGGTCACCGAACTAGTTCGTGTTAGATCTGGATCTAGAACACACAGGCCAATATTACAGATGCAAGTTTTCTTTGTCACATAAATGGTCACAGTGATTTTAAGACTATTCAGAACTCTGTGCGTATTTATATGTAAAATCCTTGCCTTAGCCAAGGGCATTGATGAGAACACTGGACCTGGAGAGGGATTTTAAGGTACATTTAAAATGAATGTAAATAAGTCATTACTCCTGGACAATAAGTCGTTACTCCTGGACAATGAATGTAGACAAGGGGTGGAGGGTAAGGAGTGATATCTAGGAAGAGGAATTAGAACTGTGAGAGTACAGTAAGCTTTTTTCATTCGATATAGCATGACACCATTAAGGAGTTCATTTTTTTCTTTTACAGACTATTTGATGTCTTTGTATGACATTTTGTAGAAATAACATAAATACTGCAATACATAGTTGAGATTTTACATATAGGTAAATCTATTACTGCCTTCAAGGAGACATACCTTAATAAAGGTCTGTTCATTTTATTGTGGAACTTAAAAAAAATTTCTGGGCCTGAGAAATTTTTTTTTTTTGAAAAGGACAGTAGAACAGAAATGTAACGTTTACAGTTACATACACCTAAGTGCTTTCCTGTTTTGCTTTGGTATTGATTTGGATTTCTTTAATGAATTGATTTTGGGAAATTCAAACTAAAAAAACCCTTTTATTCTTTAAAAAAACAACATATTCTTATTTCATTTGCAATTTAAAAAGGATAGATTTTAAGATATGGGTATGTTCCAGTGAGATACTTGTAAAAATGACTTAAAACATCTTCTCTCCACCCATTATTACACAAGCCATTTAAATTTTTCCTTTAACACTTTTTTTTTCTCTTGTCTTAGACCCTTTGGCACTTACTTTAGCTGCTCTGGGACTAATTTAGCTTATTCCCTTCATTTTGGCCTTGTTCTCAACAGGCAAGGTTGCAAAAAAGCCAGGCTCCAGATGGGTGAGGTGCCACTGTGCTTTTGCAGAGCACTCTTGGTATGGTGCAACATTTCTGTTGGCATTTGAGAGCTATAGTTGATAAATCCAGGACACTGATTCTCGAAGTCACCTCTAGCAATATCTGTTGTTACCACATCTTCCTATTACCTTAAATCCTACTTACCTTTTTAAATTTTTTTTCTGAGTGCTCTTTTTTCTCTTTTTCTTAGATGGCTTGTTATAGCAGTTGGTCTGGTGAGAGCATACCTGGCTAAGGGCAGCTATCATAGCCTTTATTATTCCATTGAAAAGCCTTTGAAATTCTTCCAAACCGGAGCCTTATTGGAGGTAGGTCCTGAGATTTGTTGTTGTTGTTGTTGATTTCTATTCTTATAAAAGAAAAACATGCTACTAAATTATAGTGAAGTAGCCATATCTGTTGGGTTTGCTTTAAATTTTGAAGACTTGCCTTATAGTATACTATAATGGTGATACTTAGACCATGTTAAAGTACAATCTCATTTAACTTGTATTACCTGGAATCTCTTTTACATTCTACTTCTGTTGGAAGTCAATGAAACAAGTTTATATTGGGGTTTTTTAAGCTTCTAGGGACATCTTAGGGAAGTTTTAGCAAACTCAGATACTTTCAGGGGCAGGCATATAATGGAGGCAGGAAATTGTTGGGTATAGAATGTCGGGAGTGGTAGATGTAAGAAATAGTGGACCTGTTTAAAGTTATCCAATTAAAAAAAATTTTAACAAAAGCTTATTAATTTTCCTGTATTAAGGTTAATGTATCTCCAATCCTGTCTCCTGGGGTCAGTATATGTTAGGATTTTAGAGCTGCAAGTGACCGAAACCCAATTCAAAGTATTTTAAGCAAAAAAGGAGTTTACTGGTTTCTGTGGTTGATAAAGATACAGATTTAACTTACAAAATCAAAGGAACCAGCTCAGCAATGAGAACCAAGGATATGACGTTGCCACACTCGTTCCATCTCTTTCTGCGTATCTCTATTTCTCATTGAATGTTGGTCTTAGACTCTCCTACTGCATGCTGCCTTCTCCAAATGGTAGGAAACAGAGAGGGAGTTTATTTTCACAGCATCTGTGTCACAGTTTTAGGAAAGGATTCTGGTTGGCCTTGCTTAGACCAGTCGCTCTTGCCAGTGGTTAGGCAGGACTAGGAAAGGGGAAGTGGGGGTAGCTTTGGCCACACAAAGTCAATAGCTACCAAAAGTTTATTATGGTGAAAAACCTTCTGGTTGAAGAGATCTGGTATTTCATTTCATTTTACTTAGCCTACAGGGCAAGCCCGTTATAACATTCGGAAGGATATTTAAGAAAACATTTACTTCCATGAAATAAGATGTGATACCTCAGCCTCTCACCCTCTCATTTGTAAGCAGAAAACTGTAGTTTTTGTTCTTTCCTCTCAGGAGGCAGAGAGATTTCAATACTGTCTATACTTACACAGTTTTGGTAGTTGGTATGATGAAATGAGTTCCAGCTGGAGTCGGAGTGCCCGTATTCTAAGTATGCTGGTCTTACCTATTTCATTGTGAATTTGGGCAAGTCATTTATCTCTTGTTCGTCCCATTTTCTCATTTGTAATATAATTAGGTTAAAGTAGCATTCCAAAGCTCTTTCCTGCCCTAATAGTTTGAGTCTGAGGAAACCAGAAAATCCTAGTGTGGGCCATTTTTTGAACTTAGAGTCTTGGAATTTTTTGAAAGAGGCAGTACTAATTGAGTAGTGCTTTGTCTTCCAGAGCTTTGGTCAACACAATATTGTCAGGCTATAAAGAAGCAAGTTTGGATCAAAACCATCAGAAACTGACCCAGTCCTTAATACAGCAAGAAGTTGGAATACTTTGCCTTGGCCAGTGTGGCTCAGTTGGTTGGAGTGTTGTCCTGTACACTGAAAAGTCGTGGGTTTGATTCCTAGTCAGGGCACATACCCAGGTTGCAGGATCGATCCCCAGTCTGGGTACATGTGAAGTTTCTCTTTTGCCCTCCCTCCCCCTTTCTTGCTCTAAAGTCAATAAATATATATCCCTGGGTGAGGGTTAAAAAAAAAAAAGTTGGAATGCTTTAATAATTTAAAGGGGATTCTATCTCTGTAAGACTTTATAATATTGGAGATATTATTTAAAAAATGTAAGTATATCTTAGGAAATATGGTGACATTAAATAGTATACAAAATCCACTCAGGAATCAAATCTTAGACTTTGAAGGATTAATCCAGGGTTATCCCTATTGAATTTTAAACAGGGATTTAAGGAAATAATTTGAATTTTTGGTTTTATCTCTGTTATTCCCACTGAGAAGCAAATAGGTGGCAAATTCTGGGTTTGCTTTTTAGGGAAAGAACTCTGCATAATGAAGTGAAGACTCCCAGGAATATGCAGAGAATTAGCAGTGATTACAGGAGACTCCTCAGCCTTACTAAAACTACACTGCCTGTGTTGTCGCTTGAGAGTGTTATATTGTCCCCCCAACTTACATTGTACAATAATTACATGTGCATAGTATTTAAAGATGGGTTATCCTTATGGGAACTATTAGTGCTTGACAGTATAGCTTGTTTACAGGAGGAGAAAATGAATGCAGGGAGGTCAGCTACTCATTGTGTCACTATGCTGAATATTTAGAAGGTTCTGTGGGTGTTTGCTTGAAAAGAAAATAGAGATTACTTGTTCTCTGGAAACTTCAAACCTTAGGAAAATATAACACTGCCTTTTAAAAGATTTTGAAACATGTACCAAGCAAGTACAAATGGGCATGTAGTGGTGTAATACAAAAAGACAATTTGGTTTCTGAGGAAATTGTAATTTTTTTGCAAAATGGGTGCAAAGATATATTGATTTGGTGTTACAATAATATAGCTTTTCTAATTTTTTTGTTCATAGTCATCTAAGAATGTCTTGAGTATTTTTTATAGAAAACGTTTTCAAATTATTCCAAGGGTGATAATTTAAGTATGTGTTTGAGTCGCTGTAATGGGTGCTGTGGATGTTGAGCCTTTGCTAATAAAAAGCTTAAAATCTTATTGGGTAGATGATTATAATAGGTCCTTTGGCTAGAAATTACAGAACCTCCTTAACTAACTTATACAATAAAGGAGATTTATGATAAGATATAGGCTGTTCCATGGAACCCAAGGGCAGGAATGCCACTGGGCCCTAGGAATGGCCTGCAGTCAGGGACTGGAGCACCATAGGGAACCCAGGAGTTCTGGCTCAGTCCCTTACCTCTGCTGTTCTCTCTCTCTTTGTCTCTAATTCTTTCTTGTCTTCTTGCAAACTAGTTTTTTTGGTTTCTTAGTCTACATGACAGACAATGGTAACAGAAAAGCCCCTGAGATTGCAGTTCCTGCAATCAAGAGAGCAGCTAGTTGTAAACTGAATCTTGCCCCCAATTCCACATTCCCAGTGAAGGGCCTAATTTATCCAGCTTGAATCACAGGAGCTTATTCCTGGCATACAGGAGCAAGGTTACATTCATTACATAGAAGTTGGAAAGGAGGGGTGATTTCTAGAAAAGGGGTGTTAGGTAGAAAGCCCAAGCAGTATTTACCAAAGTACTGAGATACAATACAAGGAAGATGATAGTGTATGAGATAATTTATAAATTGACAGAAAGTAAATATTGACAATCTGTAAGCCAAGAGATCAATATGTGAACAAAAACAGTCTGTGTTACACAGAGTATTGGCTAATTCTGAGGTCTAATTAACATAGGTAGCAAAAATATATTTAAAGATGCCATCATGTACCATATAATCAAACTGAGATGTCTCTGTACCATAAAATAAATGAATTACTAGTACATGTTATAACATGGGTGAATCTTGAAAACATGCTATGTGAAAGAAAGAAACCAGACACAAAAAGCCACATTGTGTGATTCCATTTATATGAAATATCCAGAATAGGCAAATCCATAGAGACAGAAAGTAGCTTGTTGGTTGCCAAGGGTTGTGGGGAGTGACTGGTAATGGGTACAGGATTTCTTTTTAAGGTGATGAAAATATTCCTGAATTGGATAGTGGTGACGGTTGTACAACCTGGTGGACTTACTAAAAGCCACTGAAATGTACACTTTAAATGGGTGAATTTTATGGTCTGTGAATTATATCTGTTTTTTAAAAATGCCATCCTATAGAATAGGCAAATTGACTGAACAGTGAATGACTGGTCACTATGATGTGCACTGACCACCAGGGGGCAGATGCTCAACGCAGGAGCTGCCCCCTGGTGGTCATTGCACTCCCATAGGGGGAGTGCTGCTCAGCCAGAAGCCAGGCTCACTGCTGGAGAGCACAGCTGTGGAGGTGGGAGCCTCTCTCACCTCCACAGCAGTCGGACATCCCCCTGAGGGCTCCTGGACTGCGAGAGGCAAGAGGACACAGGCCAGGCTGAAGGACACTCCCCCCCCTCCGCCCCCGTACAGGAATTTCATGTACCGGGCCTCTAGTTCATCTATAATGACCTATAATGATAAGTTTCCTTTTTACTTCATTCTTATTATGGATTCATGATATTCAGGGGTAAGGACAGATTCTTATGTTTGCAGCTTTGTTAGAGTAGAGTGAAAGTTTAGAAATTAGTAGATTGATGCTACATTATGTCAGTTTAAATTTATTTTTGAGAGAATTCAGACTTCTGAATATATTTAGTTAACATAAAACTATAATTGTAGCAGACACTTTCAAATACTTATGATTGGATATGCCTGTGATTGACAGTCTTTACCCACCCCCAAGTCTTCACCTCCTATTCCCCGTGTCCATGGGCTATGCATATCCTATCTAATAATAGACAAACATGGTAATTAACCGTACCTCCGACATTTGTCTTTCTCAGAACTACCTTTTTATTCTGAAGATTTGATTTGAGAAAACAGACCTCTAAGAGAGATTTCTGAAAAGCCAGCAGAGCAAGTCATAGTGGAAATAGCTAACATAGGCAGGAATGACAACAAACCTAGAAAAACCAGCTTCAAAAACAACATGAAAACCAGAGGGAAAATAGAACTTGGGTATAATTAATAAGTGTCACAACATTAGAAGGGAAAGGGGAGTCTGTGGGAAACAGGAGCCCACCTACACAGGTCTCACTCTTGACAACTGAGGTACATAGAAGCAAATTGTTATGCTATTAAAAGAAGTTAGTGGCTATAGAAAGGAATGTACTGAAATTTAAAAAGGACTGAAAATATTGATGGTGGCAGTCAGGGCAGGAAGGGAGGCCTTAGTGCAGAGAGATAGGTGATACTGAATATTCAAGAAAAGCAGGAGTTCCCAGTTATGGTCTCAGATAAAGTAGGTTACAGAGCAGAAGCCACTGGGGATTTTCAGAGTTCACTATTGAAATGTAAAAGAGAACATTACAAAATAGTAATGCCAAGCACATCAGAGGTATTGTGTATTAGTGGAATCTGAACAACAGAAAATCAAAATATATAGAAAAGTAGTGAAACTCAATGGACTAATAAGGCAATATTGTATCTAGAAAACAGATTGAGGGCATGCAGTCTGTCAATTAGTAAGGCTACCAGAAGTAGAAAAGGTTGGAATGTATAATTCTTAAGTAATCGGGGGAAATTATAGAAAACTTTTCTGAACTGAAAGACACTATGGTTATTGAAAGCATGTAGAGTTCCACATAGGAGCTGTTTTTGAAGAAAAGAAATCCCTTCCCTTCCTAGGCATCTATTTGTTAATTTTTTAAACTTAAAGATAAGTGATTTCCAGCAAAAAAGAGAAGATCTTAAAATGTAATAGTAAAACACTTTGGATCCTTGGACTTTAAAGAATTAAAAAATCCACAAGAAGCCAGGAGAAAGCATTAGTTTTCTAGTAACAGACCATGCAATTTCCTGCAGATAGAGCATTTTAAAAACACCCACAAAAAGTAATGAAACTTTGAAAGAACCTTATCAAAGGATATTCAACTGTTATACACTGAGTGGCCAGATTATTATGACCACCTGACGTTTGTAGACAAATTAACTATAATTTCGCACTGAAGTTGCTAGAGGGCCAGACCATTATAAATAGGGAAGCAGATTGTTTACCACGACAGTAGAAGTCTTTTTTCCTGAAGATATGGGTAAACAACGCGATTTAACAGCCTTTGAACATGGGATATATTTGAACATGAGTGGCCAGATTATTATGACCACCCCATCAGTACTTCGTTGGGCCACCTTTTGCCTTCAATACTGCAGCGATTCTTTTTGGCATTGACTTCCACGAGATGTTGCAAGGTAATGCGAGGAATCTGACACCATGCCTGATGAATAGCACTGTCCAGTTTTGTGAGATTTGATGGTTGTGGAACCAGCTGCCTGATGGCTCTTTTAACTTCATCCCACAAATGCTCAATTGGATTGAGATCTGGTGATTGTGGGGGCCACGTAAACAAGGTAAAGTCTTCCTCATGTTTTTGAAACCACTCCTGCACAATATGAGCATCGTGGCATGGCGCATTGTCTTGTTGGAAGAAGCCATCTCCATTGGGATACGCCATCAACATGATAGGATGAACTTGATCAGCAACGATATTTAGGTATGTTTTGCTATTCAGACGTTGTTCCACACGAATTAAAGGGCCCAAATCATGCCAGGAAAACATGCCCCAAACTATAACACTGCCCCCACCAGCTTGAAGGGTTTTACTCATGCATGTGGGGTGCATGCTTTCATGCTGTTTCCGCCAAATTCTCACTCTGTCATCTGCATGATGCAACTGGAAACGTGATTCATCGGACCACATGACTTTTTTCCAATGCTTGACTGCCCAATCCTTGTGTTCCTGTGTAAATTGGAGACGTTTTATCTTGGTAACTGCAGACAGCAAAGGTGTTCGAACAGGCCTTCGGCTTCCATATCCCATATGATGCAGTGTACGGCTAATTTGCCTCCATACGTCAGGTGGTCATAATAATCTGGCCACTCACATTCAAATATAACCCACGTTCAAAGGCTGTTAAATCACGTTGTTTACCCATATCTTCAGAAAAAAATCACTTCTACTGTCATGGTAAACAACCTGCTTTCCTATTATAATGGTCTGACCCTCTAGCTACTTCAGCACGAAATTATAGCTAATTTGCCTACAAACGTCAGGTGGTCATAATAATCTGGCCACTCAGTGTATAATAAAGAAATAAAATTAACCAAGTCTTGAGCATTGTCCAATGGAACTTTCTGCAGTGGTAACATTCCAAATATGTGCTGTCTGTTAACAGTAGCCACTAGTCATATGTGGCTATTGAGCCTTTGAAATGTGGCTGGTGGGATAGAGAAACTTTAATTTTATTTACTTTTTATTTAAATTTGAACAGGCACATGTGTATTGGTGGAATCTGAACAACAGAACAGCTGCGCAGTACAGCTTTAGACCATAGTACATATTGAAAGATGTCCACATAGAATTTCATGAGATATTTCAGCTTTTATCAGGGTAGAGTGAAGTGGAAAGAATAATAGTAAGTGAACAAAGTAAGGTCAATCTAACAATGGAAATTTTTTTAGAAAAGATGTTTCTGAATAACCTGTTGTGGAAAATGGCATTAGTGTTGTTGAGGTTAAAATTTAAAACTAAAATTAGCCTATTGCAAGTAGGTGAAATATAAGGGTTCAAAAGGTCAGTGGGGGGAAAAGGGGACATATGTAATATTTTCAACAATAAAGATTTAAGACAAAAAGAGGAGAGAACTGTTTACCACATAATTTCAAGAGAGATTTTGACTCTGGCAAGTCTTCTAAATTTTTTTTCCAATGAAATATGCTTAGTTTAGTTCAGTGATTCTCAGTGGATCTCAACAAGAGCAGTCCCACCCTCCACAGTGCACTCTGGAAAATTGTGAAGGTATTTTGATCACTACAATGGATAGGAATGCTGCTAGGTATCCTACAATGCCTAAGACAGTCCAACTCAGTGAAGATTCATTCTGCATCCCCGTCCCCCTCCCCAACTTTGTATATTCTCCCCAGGCTAACCCCTCTAAAGATACAAATTGATAGTCTTGTAGTACATATTAATACTAAAACATCTTCACGAGAAGTTAAAAAGCTTATTAAGTTAGAAGATGGTTGTTGTCTTCGTTTTCTATTGCTGCATAACAAAATATTACAAACTTAGCAACTTAAACAATGCTCATTTATTATTAGCCCATGGCTCGGTAAGTCAGGAGGCTGGGTTCTCAGGATCTTACAGGATAGAAATCAAGGTGTCAGCCAGGCTGACTTGGGGGGCTTTGGGAAGAATCTGTGTCTCAGCTCATTTAGCTTGTTGGCAGAATCCTGTTCCTTGTGGTCGTAGTCTAAAGTCCCCATTTCCTTGCTGGCTGTCAGGCTAGAGATCATCATCCTAGCTCCTAGAACAGGGGTGGGGTAAACTTTTTGACTCGAGGGCCACAATGGGTTCTTAAACTGGACCGGAGGGCCGGAACAAAAGCATGGATGGAGTGTTTGTGTGAACTAATATAAATTCAAAGTAAACATCATTACATAAAAGGGTATGGTCTTTTTTTTTTTTTTTAGTTTTATTCATTTCAAATGGGCCGGATCCGGCCCGTGGGCTGTAGTTTGCCCACGGCTGTGACGCTACTCTCCAATCTTTGCCTATGGCCCCCTCCATCTTTGAAGCCAACAATGGCTCATAGAATCCTTGTTCTTTGAATATCTCTGAACTCCCCTTCTGCCACCAGCTGGAGAAAACGCTGCTTGAAAAGGGATCACATAGTGGGGTCAGGCCTACCCATATAATCTCCATACCTTAAAATCAGTTGATTTGGGACTTCAATTTCATTTGCAAAATACCTAGATTAGTGTTTAATTGCATAACCAAGGAACAGGAATCTTGGGGAATTATCTTTAGAATTCTGCCTACCACAGCTGGTATGAAGAGAGAACCTAAATGAAATAAAGGTGTCATCTCCAAATAATTGAGTAATTTGTTCACTTGGCACATTCTGTACTGTAGGTATTATAGCATTTCCAGCTTGCATATTTAGTTGAAAAGGATTTCAGTGCAATAGTGTTGTTATTGCAAAAGCAATGAAACACTGAAAATATGTAACAGGAGATTTGAGGTTCCTGTTCAGATTTTAGCTATTAAGTTAGTGGAGACATGCAGGGATCTTACTGGATTTCTTTAATATGGACTATTTTAATAATATTTCTTATTACTGCCTTTTGGGGGATTGCGGTAGTTTTTATGTTTTATCCTAAAGCTATCACCAACCTATTATACAGCTGCTTTTATTGCCTCTTGCATTACTGGTTGTTGTTTTCTAATCCATCTTCTATTCCTTATTACACCAATCAAAGAAAATGGATTCCAAGGTCTTTTTACAAACTAGACAGATTGAATATCTCAGCAGGATTTCAAGGCAGAAGGATGTTTTCTGTGATAGTTGTTTTTTACCCCATCCCATGATATAATCTATGGGATTATTTTGACACCACACTTGTAAATGAATAAGACCTAGCTGATTTACAATAATATTGTACTTCCTGGAGAGAAACCAAGATGGCGGCATAGGTAAACACCGGAAATTGCTGCCTCGCACAACCACTTCAAAAATACAACTAAAAGACAAAACGGACATCATCCAGAACCACAGGAAGGCTGGCTGAGTGGAAATTCTACAACTAGAAGGAAAGAGAAAAGCACACTGAGACTCAGAGGAGGTGCGGAAGTAAAGTGCAGAGGTACGGAGGCGCACGTGGAAAGGGCTGGCAGCTTAGGACACGGTTGTCTTTTCAATTGGGAGGGAGTGTCAAGCTCCCGACTGCTCTGAACTCCAGTTCCGGGCGAGTCTCTGGGGACCCAGACTCATACGGGGAGAAAGTGGACTGTTTGGCATCTGTCGGAACTCAAGGGCGGCTTTCTCTCAGAGGTGCTTGCAGCGATTACCAGGACACTGAGACGCGGGGCCTCTAAGGGTAGGACTGAGGAGCAGCCATAGCTGCTTGCTCCGCCCTGTTGATTCCCTGAGACCCCGCCCCACCCAAGCTGTGCACAGAAGCTTTTGCATATGAAAGGTCTGGCCCTTTGCAATCTGAAAATTATCTAACAAACTGCAGCTGGGTCAGAGAGACCCAGAACTTCCAAAAGAAGTCCCAAGGCCCCACAGCAGCTTGCATTGCTTCACAGCTGGCCTTCTTCTGGGCACCTCCAAACCTCAAACAAAGAAGAGGAATCTGCAGATCTCTCCATAGCTCCTGCTGGGTAGCCTCAGGCAGAGGCTAAATCAGCACCTCCTTAGAGATCCAAGAGCCAGTGTACCCAGTGGTCAGAGTGGGACCATCCAGATTACAACTCCTCAGATCCATAAGGGACACACTCAGGGGGCAGACTCAGTGAGCACCAAAGTCCCACTGAAGCAAGTCTTGCCCCAGAAGGGTGTCTCCAGCACAGAAGTTCTCCCACTGCAAACACAGCTGATTCTCACAGCCAATTGGCCTGGAGGTCAGTTCCTCCCAGTGATACCTACAACAATCAAGGCTTAACTACAACAAGACTGTGCACAAAGCCCACAAAGGGGTGCACCAAGAGTGTCCACCTCAGGTAATTGGAGAGGCTGAGCCACTGGGCCCTATAGGACACCTAGCATAGAAAGCCACTCTATCAACACAGGGAAGCATAAAAAATGCGGAGACAAAGAAACAGGTCACAAATGACAGAAATGGAAGAAAGCAAACTACTGGATATAGAGTTCAAAACCACACTTTTGAGGTTTTTCAAGAATTTTCTAGAAACCACCGATAAATTTAGTGAGACCCTCAAGAAATCCAGTGAGACCCTCGAGGTTATGAAAAAGAACCAACTAGAAATTAAGCATACACTGACTGAAATAAAGAATATTATACAGAGTTCCAACAGCAGACTAGAGGATCGCAAGTATCAAGTCAAAGATTTATAATACGAAGAAGCAAAAAACACCCAACCAGAAAAACAAAAAGAAAAAGGAATCCAAAAATTTGAAGATAGTGTAAGGAGCCTCTGGGACAACTTCAAGTGTACCAACATCCGAATTATGGGGGTGCCAGAAGAAGAGAGAGAGCAAGATATTGAAAACCTATTTGAAGAAATAATGACAGAAAACTTCCCCTACCTGGTGAAAGAAATAGACTTACAAGTCCAGGAAGCGCAGAGAACCCCAAACAAAAGGAATCCAAAGAGGACCACACCAAGACACATCATAATTAAAATGCCAAGAGCAAAAGACAAAGAGAGAATCTTAAAAGCAGCAAGAGAAAGACAGACAGTTACCTACAAGGGAGTACCCATACGACTGTCAGCTGATTTCTCAACAGAAACTATGCAGGCCAGAAGGGAGTGGCAAGAAATATTCAAAGTGATGAATACCAAGAACCTACAACCAAGATTACTTTACCCAGCAAAGCTATCATTCAGAATTGAAGGTCAGATAAAGAGCTTCACAGATAAGAAAAAGCTAAAGGAGTTCATCACCACAAACCAGTATTATATGAAATGCCGAAAGGTATCCTTTAAGAAGAGGAAGAAGAAGAAAAAGGTAAAGATACAAATTATGAACAACAAATACACATCTATCAACAAGTGAATCTAAAAATCAAGTGAATAAATAATCTGATGAACAGAATAAACTGGTGAATATAATAGAATCAGGGCATAGAAAGGGAGTGGACTGACTATTCTCGGGGGGGAAAGGGGTGTGGGGGGTGCGGGAAGAGACTGGACAAAAATCGTACACCTATGGATGAGGACAGTGGGGGGTGGGTAAGGGCAGAGGGTGGGGTTGGAACTGGGTGGAGGGGAGCTAATGGGGGGGGGGGAACAACTAATAATCTGAATAATAAAGATTTAATTAAAAAAATAATACTGTACTTCTTCATTCTCTGCTTTGACTTGTATTTATCTTGGCATATTATTCCACTTCACTTAAGATTACTTTTGTATTTTCATTATTATCTCTTTTAAAAAAATTTTATTGATTGATTTTAAAGAGAGAGAGGAAGGGGAGGAGAAAAAGAGGTAGAGAGAAAGAGAAACATGGATTTGTTATTCCACTTTCCATGCATTCGTTGGTTGATTCTTGTATGTGCTCTGACCAGGGATCGAACCCAAAACCTTGGCGTATTGGGACGACACTCTACCAACTGAACTACCCAACCAGGACTATTTTACTATATTTTTGCAAAGTGGTTTCTGGTATTTTTAAATTTAAACTTATTCATTATAAGTTGGTATATACATCTGACTGCTTCATTATGTCATACATTGTCCCCAAATATTTATATGCTGAAATACACATTTAAAAAAATAAATTACTTTCTTTTTTATTTCTTCTTTACAAATCAGTTAGAACATTGTATTTTTCTGAATTTTTTTTGTGTGGATAGGTTATATCATCTATGAATTCCACTTCAGGTTAGTAAAGGAGACATTATAAAATATATGTGATTAAAAAGGAGAGATTGGGCCTAATAGGACTAAGACCCACTGATTCATCATGTAAAGAAAACATGATAGTCCTTAAGCACTATATATACCCTTTCCTGCAAAGTCTTGTTAATCAGCAGCCTGGATGTCTTGCCACATACATGGAAAGAATAAGTTTTCAAGTGTGCTTTTCATCCATGTCTTCCATTCCTCATTTTAATAATCTACATATATCTTTTCGCTTTCTTCAACTTTGCAGCAGGAGGTTCAGCTCATCTCGTGATACTCATACATTTGAGATTCTTAGCAGTGTTTTCTTTAGGAAAAGATTATTAGATTTGCAGAATAGTAATTATTTTCTCTTGCTAGTTATAAACAAATTCATGCAGCCTGATATTTTAATTTAAGCTTTCCCCACCATGCTCCCCCCAAAAAACAACTTAGTGAAATATCGTAGTCTCCCCTTGTCTGCAGGGGATGATCCCCAGTAGGTGCCTGAAACTGAAGATAGTACCAAACCCTATATATACTGTGTTTTTTCCTATACATACCTACCTTTTCATGTAAAGGAAGCTTTTTATGGCTTCTCTTTGACATATTTGAATTACCGGCATCACTACTCTTGTGCTTTGGAGCCATTATTAAGTAAAATAAGGGTTATTTGAACACAAGCACTTTGATATCACAATAGTTAATCTGATAGCCCAGATCACTACTAAGTAATGGATAGGTAGCATATACAGTGTGAAAATGCCGGACAAAGGTATGATTCACGTCCTGTGCAGAACAGAGTGGGATAGAGAGATTTCATCACACTGCTCTGAACAGTGCACAATTTAAAACTTATTAATTACTTCTGGATTTTTCCTTCTAATACTTTCAGACTGCAGTTGATTATGGGTAATTGAAACCATGGATAAGGGGGGACTACTGTAATAGTTTTTGAGCTATCTTATCAAGCATGTTTTAGATAAGTTAAGTCTTGTCAAATTGCGGCCTCTGTAGATAATAAAATTAATAATGTACAAGGAAATACTATGAGAGAAAAACCAATAGAGTAGATATAAAACCTAGGTTCTTGATTCTAGACATCACTTACATACAACCTTGGGCAAGTTGTGCAGTCTCTCTCAGCCTTGGTTTTCTGGTCTGCATGTAGAGCTATCTGTCCTGCCTATTTACCAGGGTAATTGTTAGGGTCAAACAACACAAAGACTGCTAGAGAAATGTAATTCTACAATGCACTACAATAGCTGAGAAGTCTTATCATTTAGAAAAGCTTTGGTCATTAAATCAGTCTTATAGAGGGCTTCAAATTATTTCTTTACCACCACCACCAGGGTTAAAGCAATGCCCTATATAGGAGTAATTAGAAGGGGATTTAGAAGAACCTAATTGGCTCGTTGGATGGCCATTGAGATGAAAAGATAGCATTCTCATCCCAGGCACTGGAATTAAAAAATAACAGGGAAGACAGATGCCAGAAGTACTGGAAGGACTTGGAAACCAGTTGGACTTGGGGTTGAGAGGAAGGAAAGAATAGTTGCACCTGAGAGATTGGAGGTTGGTGTGCTTACCATTGAGGCATGCCGTGTTTGAACTGCTGCTGGTACAGCTGGATGGCGATTTCAAAGGCAGTTTGGAATGTGGGCCTGGAGCTCAAAGAGATGTAGAGTTAGAGATTAAACCAGGAACATCCCTGTAATGAGGTCATGAAATGAGACAAGATAGGAATGAAGGGTGGAGCTTTGTAGAATGAATGTCTATGTTGAAGGGTCTGCCAGGTAAAAGGTGCCAACAAAGGCTTTTCTAACCTTGTGTTCTCTAGTCTGTGACAGTTCTGTTCTGTAGAATGTGAGACATGAGAGATATATACTTACTGCTCTTATAACTTTACATATTATAGAAGAGTCCTTGATATCTGACTACTGGGTGAGATTTGCTTCTTTGGAAATCTTCCATAGATAAACTAAAAATGAACAAACAAAAACTGAACAAGAATTTACATTTTGTTAAATAGCCCCTATCCAAGTTGAAAAATGGAATGTTTGTTTTTCAAATTTAATACTGCTGGCAGATACTGCTGTATTCTTACTGAAAGGCTAGTTTATATGAAATAAAGCTATATAATATTCTTGATCTCTGCTAATTTTCTTTTTCCCTCCTTTTTTTCCTCTAGATTTTACATTGTGCAATAGGTAAGTATAGAATTATCCCCCTTATTGTATACAGTGGATTCTGCTTTTTTAAAAAGTCATCAAAGGCTGGTTTGATTCTTATTGAATATTGAAAAAAATTGAAACTTTATTATGTATAAAATTGCTTCAATTGCTATGGGTTTCAGGTTCTAAAATCATAAGTACTATTTAGATGTTATCACTGTACATTTTATTAAATGTCATAGCTATTTTGCTCTGTCACTTTAAAGAGGCCTCTCCTACCTTCTTGTTACAAGGCTCACAAAGAAAAAGTATCATATTTACAAAAATGTGACTTGGGGTCCTGGTGCTATAGAAAGCCCTTTCTGTGATCACTTAAATGTTATATTCTCTTTTCTTACCTTTAAAATGGGAGTACTGCATATATTGCCTACCTCCCAGATGAATATTTAATGTATGTGAGAGGGATTGGAAACCAGTAAATATAAAAGGTTATATAAATGTAAGGGATTTCTACTAAAAGCAGATAGAATGTGTTTTCTTTTGGGGGGCAGGGAAGAGCCATCAAATTCTGCTCTGGAATGAGGCATAGTTTATAGTCTGTGGTGCTAAACCCCATTAATTAAATGGAAGTCAATTTTGGAAAGTTGGCAGACCCTGTGTAGTAGGCCTATAGTGGTTGCTATGTTTCCAGACTTGATTCTCAAAGGGAAGATTTGCAGTTGGGCTCATTCAGAAGCACCGAAAGTCTGAAACCTCGAGACCTCTGCATCCAAGCCATTATGATTCACAAATTAAGAGTGTTCTTAATATATTCAGGGTGCCACACTTGGCGCTGGGGACTTCAGAGATGAGGAAACATACAGTTCAGGTGGACACACAACAAACTGTCCGCCATGGGTCCTGCATGGATACCTGGCCCCAGTACTTTTCAGGAAGACAAAGCATCATTATAAAGAGTTGCACCTTGGCTATTTTTCCACTAGGAGGAAAAGCTACAGTCAGGGATTTCTCAAGTGACCTGCAGAATTTTATATGCATGTGTCTGTGTTTATTTTGGGGCTGGGTAGATAGAATTCATAGCTTTCATTTAGATTCTCAGAAGAGTATGTGATCGCAGAAGTTTAAGATTCACTGTTTCAGAACCTTTGAGCAATTGATTTGAAAAGGACTTGGGGACTCCTCTATCACAGGGTCCACTGTCCCAGAGAAGATTAGGGGACCTGGCCCAGGACACACAGCCAGTAAAAGGTGGAACCTCGCTTGGACCCAGACCCTTCTGAGCCAGAATCTATCTGACTGATTTGATTTTGTGGTGAATGGGCTTTAGCTAATATATAATCTCACACACATTTCCTCTTTAATCCTTTATCTATAATTTTGAGATGAAAAAAATTGTCCCTTAAATTGGTTAAATGAATTTTAAGCATAAGCTTGAAGATTGGGAGATATATTTGGCCAGAAAGAGTTCTGGAACCACTGCAGGCCTTCTCTAAATTCTGAACCCTGTGCCACCATTCTCCCCAACTCAGCCTTCAGCTGCCCAGAAAGCTCTTAGATGCGTATGTTTTCTCAGCACGTGTACTATTATTATAGTTAATAGTTCATTGTATTAGTGTTCCCATTCCCTTTGTCTTAGAATATATTCTCATATCTCTTTATCAAATTTCTCCTCCTGCAAATGTTTCTGACAAGAATTTTTATTCATGCATACCAAGAACATCATTGAATGCCCAGCAGGTGGGTGCCAGACACCATGTTGGGCAGAAGTAAGCAGGCACAGGCTTAGGTTCAGGAAACTCGCAGTCAGCCCCTCTGTGGTCCTTTTGCAGAAGGCATTCCACAGACCAGCATCCGTGTCACACTCTGCTCTGATGGTTTGTTCACAGTAGATGCTTAAAAATTCCTTCCTATTCCTCAAAGACCTTGTTCTGTCAGCAATTCTATCTCCTGTATCATCACCCTTTGTCATCTACCTTTTCCTTCTCAGCTCACAAAATGCTCAGTGTTCCATTATAAAAATAATTTTTGACCTAACTTCTAACCCTACATTTAAATATATTTTATTGATTTTTTACAGAGAGGAAGGGAGAGAGACAGAGAGCCAGAAACATCGATGAGAGAGAAACATCGACCAGCTGCCTCCTGCACATCTCCCACTGGGGATGTGCCCGCAACCCAGGTACATGCCCTTGACCGGAATCGAACCTGGGACCTTTCAGTCATCTACCTTTTCCTTCTCAGCTCACAAAATGCTCAGTGTTCCATTATAAAAATAATTTTTGACCTAACTTCTAACCCTACATTACTCCTTTACAGCTATACAATTCCTCTTCAGAAATTTTACATAGTTTATGGTAGACTCTTTCTACTTCCTCACTCCCAGTTATACTTCAACCATATAGTCAAGCTCTGTCCTCATTGTCGTATTAAAATTGCCCTCTGGTCTAAAATCAGCAACCGTACCCTAACTGGTTTGGCTCAGTGGATAGAGCATCTGCCTGTGGACTGAAGGGTCCCAGGTTCGATTCTGGTCAAGGGCATGTACCTTGGTTGCGGGCACATCCCCAGTAGGGAGTGTGCAGGAGGCAGCTGATCGATGTTTCTCTCTCATCGATGTTTCTAACTCTATCCCTCTCCCTTCCTCT
This sequence comes from Myotis lucifugus, assembly GCF_000147115.1. Classification (NCBI taxonomy): domain Eukaryota; kingdom Metazoa; phylum Chordata; class Mammalia; order Chiroptera; family Vespertilionidae; genus Myotis; species Myotis lucifugus. The sequence continues at coordinate 3,227,714 of NW_005871153.1, forward strand.
CTGTAAAAAAATCAATAAAATATATTTAAAAAAAATAAAATCAGCAGCTGTTTCTACTAAATTCCAAGGACACATGGAACTCTCTGGACTTCTGAACTACATTGGGCCCCATTGATGACTCCCTCTGTGAGATCCTGCTCCCTTAGCTTTCATTATAAAGAGCCCTCCTGGCTTTTCTTGTCCTCTGTGGTTCTTTTCTTTCTTTGGGGCCTTTCTTGCTCTCCTTGCCCCTAAATTGTAGGTGTTCCCAGGGTCTGACCTAGCTCATTGTTCTCCTGACTGAACACACCCTTTGTAGGTGATTACTTCCTTTCTCATGGTATGAGATACTTATGACATCTGCTTCTCTAACTCTAAGCACACCTGACACCTGCACCTCAGACTCCAAACTCATCTGGGTACCTATTCTTGAATGCATACCTCCTTCTCAATGCAAATCAGACTCCCAAACTTGTTCTGCCTCCCATATTGTCAGGGGCACCATCAGTCACCAGCCATTCAGTCACTCTTCCTAGATCTAGTGCTCATTAGTGGTGCCTCTTTCTCAAGTACCCACACTTCTATAACCTGGTTATCAAGTCTTGTTGATTCTGTCTCCCAAATCTCAGGTTGTCCTGTTTATTTTATCCCTACTCAGGATCTCAGTATATCTCCTCTGAACTCCTGTATGGGCCTCTGAACTTCTAGGCTTATAATATTAACTAGAGGCCTGGTGCACAAAATTCATGCACGGGGTGGGGTGGGGGGGTTTGCCCTCAGCCCGGCCTGCACCCTCTCCAATCTGGGACCCCTCGGCAGTTGGACATCCGTCTCACAATCCGGGACTGCTGGCTCCTAACTGCTCGCCTGCCTGCCTGTCTGATTACCCCTAACTGCTTCTGCTTGCCGGCCTGATCGCCCACAACTGCCCTCCCCTGCCAGCCTGATCGCCCACAACTGCCCTCCCCTGCCACGACCCAACTCCTCTGCTGGGACCAGCCTCTTCCATGCTGTGCAGAGCCGCAGGACCCCCAGGCTTCACCGCACAGCAGCCGCCGGGCCCCGCCTCCCCTGTGCGTGCAGCCATCTTGTGACAGCCATCTTGTGACAACATGAGGGCGTGACGCCATCTAGGCTATTATTAGTATAGATAATAATAAGAGCTACCACTTACTATGTTCCAGTGCTTTACATTCAGTGTCTCATTTACTTCCCATTTTATAGTTGACAAGACTGAGACTTAGAAGGTTTTATATCTTGTTAAAGTTCATACAGCTAATGAGCTCTATAGCCAGGAGTTACACCCACAGCTCTGTGTCTCCAAGTCCATGCTTCAGACAAACCTTGAGGGGTTTAGTTAAAGGATAATTCTGAGCATGTCACTTTCCTTCTTAAAATACTTCACTGGTTTAAACATCAAGATTTGTTTCTTCCGCCCTCCCCACCCTTGCCTGTGACCATTTCCTGCCTCCTGCTCCATGCTCCAGCAACCCTAACCTTCTTGTGGGTCCTCCCGTTACATGCACTACTTCCTGCTTCTAGTCGGTGCCCAGGTTTTGCACTCTACCTAGAATGAACAGCCCACCCCCTGCATCTGGCAACTGTTTGCTACTCTTCCACCCCCACCCCCATAAACTCCCCTACCACCCACTGGCTAGATTAGATATCATTCTTCACTTTTTCTGTAACATCTTACACCTCACTATTATATTTTCCACAGTGTATTATGGTTTGACACTGTACTTGTATCTACCAACACCACTAAATTTTTTGAGAATGAGAACTTTCTTAAGGATTTCTATATCCAAATACCTAACATGACACCTAATAATAATAATATAGGGCGACTATTATTCATTAGTGGGGACTCAGTGAACATTTGATCATACTCTTATCAAATTCTGGTGAAAATTTCCAAAACTTATTCCAAAATGTTTTTATTTAAAAACATTAATGAGAATAATAATAGACTGTTTCTAACATTAGCCTAAGGCAGTGATTTTCAAACTTTTTCATCTCAAGGCACACATAAACTAATTACTAAAAATTCTGTGGCACACCAACAATATGTGTGTGTGTGTGTGTGTGTGTGTTTGTGTGGCGATATATATATATATATATATATATATATATATATATATGTATGTATCGCCTATCTGACAAAAAATATAGGTATAATTTTTATTCATTCACACTGAACAGCTATTGTCATTTTTTTATTTGACAATCTAAGGGAAAAGAGGTCAGTGCCCCTGACTAAATAGGTATTGCATGTTCTAAAAGTTATTGTAGCACACCAGTGTACTTGCCGTGGCTCACTGGTTGAAAATTGCTGGCCTAAGGTAATGCTTTATATTTTACTCATACAACTTAAGTTTATTTTGGGAATAATGGTTTATTTTCCTGTGGCTTTCTGAAAGTTTTCACTGTAACAACTTGGTCTTTTGGAAACTTGCTATAGAGTCTGGAGATGTTTTTCTTTTAGTTGCTGTTCAGTGAAAAGTCTGGTCTTTAGTCAGACCCGGATTATTTACTAGCTGTGTGACTTCTAGGCAGTAATCCGGCTTTTGTGTGCCTTCATTTCTTCATGAATAAAGGGGGGATAATAATACTTATCTCATAGGATGTTGTAAAAATGAAATGGGACAATGCATGACAAGCAGTACAATGTGATGTTGAAACAAGGTGATGTTAAAAACTGCCCAATAGAATGGTAGTGTAACTAACTAAAGCAGTGTCATGTTATAGAATGTTAAAAGTTTTATTCTGTCCCTAACGTAATGTCTAATATTTCTATAAATGTAATTTTTACAAATTCTTATTCTTCTTAAATTACCATTACAATGTAATTCAGGGCCACTTATTCTTAGGATGAGTTGCATGTGCTTCTTGGTCATGGTTGTGACAATGCAACTTGGCAAAAATAGCCTCTAGAAATAGTAACTAAAATTCCATCTGAGAGGAATTTTTGTGAGGAAGTGAAGCCTCTGCCCTTGTGAATAGGTTTCCATGCCTCAACTTCATCAAAGTAGGTTGATAGTTCTTCATTGATAATGCAAGGGCAAGATTTCTCAAATGCTATGGTTGCATCCCTCAACCTAAGATTTGTAATGCTTTATGCAATAGTTCTCTTTTTGGAAATGGGAATTTTTTTTTTTTTAGAAACCCACTTTGAGACATGTCTTTCACAAGAATATAAAGAAGAGTTGTGCTTTCTTTATTCATGAGGAACAGTTTGTATTGAAAGAAGTATAATCTATTTTTTCATGTTGTCTTCAAGATTATTGTACTGTGGAAGAACCATGTGGAATAAGAGGTGGTTTTCAGGTAACATTGTTGGGATGGAAATTAGAGGTAGGAGGACTGGAGCTAAAGATATTCTTGGCAAGATGTGACATTGTGCATGTGTTGAACTTTCTTGTTGGAAATTATAGTGTCAATATAAATAACTGGAAGTTCTCTTTTGATTGAAAACTGTAGAACAGATATCTGAATAGGAGCTCAGTCATAGCCAGCTTTAGTCATAGTCATGTCTAAAGTTGAGTATTAGCACTTTGATTTCATCAACAGACAAGGACAAAGGCCTTTCACTTGGATAGCCTGGATTTGTGGTTTTAAATATTTGCTATCTGTGCCAGCTTGCACTCCTCTCTCAAACTGATGACACCTTTTATTTAATTATTTTTCGCAGGTACATTTTAAGAAATTCACAGTCACCTTAATATTAGTAGGCAGCATGTGTCAGGCTGGTTTTCACACAGGTGCTCGCAAATAGTGCCAGGAAGGAAGGAGAGCAGCTGCTGGGAGACAAGCCCCAGAAGACCCATCTCCTACCAGCAATGTTTTCCCTCCCACCAATTCGATTGAACTAAATCCTCTGTAAACTGCAACATCCCCTTCCCCGCTTTTGTCAGTCATTTGCAGTGTGTTACTGTGAAGGAACTGCTGTCACTTACTAAAACCAGACACGGAGCCCTCCATGTTTTAGCAGAAGAGAGCTTGGAAGGGAGGCTTCCCGAGGGAAGATTAATGCCTCTGGATTTACCCCCTGGGATCCTGCTTTCACCCCTTGCCCAGCCCTCGGGTACCTGAGCACAAAAATATAACTGCTTTCTTTGAACAAAAACTGCTTTCTTTGGTCCACTTTGCTTAGTTGACATTTAAAAAAATGAACTTTGCCAAATAGTGAGAAAGAACAAAAAGGGAATAAATCTCAAAAATACAAACAGTATAAAGATAGTCATATTCCCAAAGTATGAGTTCCTGGTCCTGGGAGCTAACTCCCTTTTTGTTGCTGGAAGCTGACCTTGCTGGCTCTCTTCTCTCCTGTTCTTAGCATGCTCAACTCAGGACCCCCTTCCTCAAGCCCGCTCACAAATGTGAATAAAAAACATTTCTGATTCAGATTCAAACATTGCTTTCTGCCTGGGGCAGTAAAGGCAGGAGGAAGGGAGATGCCTTTGAGCTGGAAAAGTGGACATAATCTTTCCCAGCAGGCCAGCCTGTCTCCACTGTTGAGGGGCTTCTAAGGCTCACTCCTGAAGAGGCCTGGGTGGTTAGAGACCTGGGTACAAGGTTGCCAAAGTCAACCTTCACCTCCTTGCAATTCCACCCTTGTCATTTGATCAGTACTTTGGTTTTCTATCCTGACACCAGAGCTCTGTGTCAAGACCATGTGACCATAATCTCCCTAATCAGTCAAACCCTTCAGATCAGCCTGGCTCCGTCTCCGTCTGCCTTAGCTCCTTGTTCACTGTGTTGCTTCCTGATCAAATTGTACCTCCTCCCTTCTAGACAGGGAGAGAAGAGGAAGGATAGTTTTAGCACCTGCATCTTCCCCTGATACCCAAAGCTTCAGCCCCCATCCTCTGAATACAGCTCGCCTTTTTATAACACCATAATTTTGTATGTATGATTTCCTTTGCATGGAATGCTCAGCTCTGTTAATTGTTTCCTGCTCTGTGTGAATGTGCAGAGATGAAGGGAAGGGAGAAATAGGACATGCTCATTACAAGCCCAATGTGCCTAAGCAGGGAAGGTGGGAGACACACTCAGCTCATGCATGTCACGTGGCACCTAGCAAGCACTCAGTAAGCTGTAGCCGCTCTTCCACTGATGATTACTGGACAAAACATAACACCTGAGGGTTTCTGTGCCCACTTAGAGTTCAGAAGGGAAAGCCATGAAGGGAGCCTGGACCAGGGAATTTTACCCTGGGCCTTCCTTGCAGGTTTGAATGGGAACCTGTTATTGAGCTATTTAAAATGTTTATAAACAAGATAATATCTTGCTGTGCAATCCATCAGGAACCAAGCTAAGGCAAATACTACTAGTTGTGTGACAAGTCAGACATCCTCTGGGCCTTAGTTGTCCATCCTTTGGGGGTTGGACTAGGTCAGCCGTGGGCAAACTACGGCCCGAGGGCCGGATCCGGCCCGTTTGAAATGAATAAAACTAAAAAAAAAAAAAAGACCGTACCCTTTTATGTAATGATGTTTACTTTGAATTTATATTAGTTCACACAAACACTCCATCCATGCTTTTGTTCCGGCCCTCCGGTCCAGTTTAAGAACCCATTGTGGCCCTCGAGTCAAAAAGTTTGCCCACCCCTGGACTAGGTAGTAGATGGTCTCTAGCATTCCTTTCAGCTGGATGTTCTGAAATTCCATGAAACTGTTAACTATGCTGTCACTTCAGAGACGAATGTCAGTTCAGTAGTAATATAAAAGCAGGATATGCTAAGTGATTAAATGAGTATTAGGACACTTGTTTTGAGTACAGTAGTTTTAGTACATTTTTTCCTTGCAATGCATTTTAAAAGCCAAAGCAGAATTGGGATGGGAGATAGAGCACTTGACACATTTTTTATAGCATACATTTGCCCACTATCATCACTAGATGGCACCCTTGTATTAGTAAGATTTTTTTTCTCTTGGAAATTACAGAATTTAAGGAAGAATTCTAATAAAAACAGGCAGTAACGAATAATAGCAAAAACTGAGAAGTTAACCAGAGAAAAGAGAAATGGATGTTTTCTTATCACTGTCTGATTTCTTAATGATTAATATTTAAAGTAATGAAAACCTGGAACTTTCCACATTGTCCCAAAGGAGATTATCTTATAAATATTTCTTAATTATTGGGTATAAGGTATATTTAAAATTAAAATGAGATTAATTTTTAATTTTCAGTTAACTTTTTTTCTTTAAATATATTTTATTGATTTTTTACAGAGAGGAAGAGCTGGTCGAGGGGACAATTTGCATACTACGCTTTTATTATATAGGATATGTTTCCACTGATTTTTTAAATTTTAATAACAGCTCCTATCACAGTATGTTCTTTCAGTTAGCACCTTGCATTTAGGATTCATCCATGTCTTTGAAAGCTTGATAGCTTATTCCTTTTTATTTTGGAACATTTCATTGTATGTATGTACCAGTTTACATTTACCCATTGTGCAGGACCTCTTGGTTGCTTCCAATTTGGGATGATTATGAATAAAGATGCTGTAAGTATTTGTGTGCTGGTTTTGTGTGGACAAAAAAAATAATGCATTTTTAAATCAGTTGAGTATATACCTATTAGCACAATTGTTGGATTGTATAGTAAGATTATGTTTAGCTTTGTAAAAAACTGCCAAACTGTCTTCCATAGTGGCAGTACCACTTCACATTCCCATCAGCAATGCATGAGAGTTCCTTTTGCTTCACTTCTTTGTCCCAATTGATATATTGGAATTTATTCTAACATGTGTAGTAGTGGTATCCTTTTTTTTTAAATTTTCATTTCTTGAATGACATGATGTTGCACATATTTTTGTGTTCTTATTTGCCATCTGTATCTTCTTTGGTGAGGTAGCTTCAGACCTTTGGTTCAGGTCTTTTGCCCATTTTTTAATTGGGTTATTTTCTTTAGATTTAATAATTCTTACCATATTTTAGATACAAACCTTCTATGAGATAGGTGTTTAGCAAATATTTTTTCCCAGTCTGTGACTTGTCTTTTTATTCTCTTAATAGTATTTTTCACAAAACACAAGTTTTTAATTTTAATAAAGTCCAGCTTAATTGATATTATCTTTCATGCATTGTACTTTTGGTGTTGTATCTAAAAATTTATTACCAAACCCAATGTCACAAAAATTAAATTTTCTCCTGTATTTTTTTTCCAGAATTTTATAGTTTAGCATTTTACAGATATGTCTATGATCCATTTTGATTTTTGTTAATTTTTGTGAAAGATGTTCAGGATGTCTGGGTTCATTTTTATTTTTATTTTTTGCATGTGGACATCTAATTGTTCTGGCACCATTTATTGAAAAGACTATCCTATCTCTGTGCATTTGTCATTTATCAGTTGATTGTATTTGTGTTGGTCTATTTCTGGGCTCTCTGTTTTATTCTGTTGGTCTATATGTCTATTATTTTGCCAGTACCACACTGTCTTGCTTATAGTGTCTTGAAATGTGGTAGTATTAAGTCCTCCAACTTCGTTTTTTTTTTTTTTTTCTTCAGTTTTGTGCAGGTTTTTATCTTTCCGTATAAACTTTAGAACCAGTTCATTAAAATCTGCAAAATAGTTTTCTGGGATTTTTATTGAGATTGTGTTGAATCTATGGGTCAAATTGGGAAGAATTGACATCTTCACAATAGAGTCTTTCAATTCACAAACATGGAATAGCTCTCCATATATTTAGCTCTTTGATTTTTTTCATCACTGTTTTTGCAGCTTTCCACATACAAATCCTGTTTTCTTAGGGTTATATCTAAGTATTTCTTTTTTAAATATTGTTATAATTTTTTTTAAAATTTCAAATTCCAGCTATTCATTGCTACTATATAGGAAGGCAATTGACTCATATATTGACTTAGTATTTGCAACCTTGTTTTACTTGTTTATTAGTTCCAGGAGTATTTTTGTATATTCTTTGGGATTTTCATTATAGACATTTAATATCGGCTCTTAGTTTTATTGATCTTTTCAGTTGTTTAGTCTCTATTTTATTTATTTCTGCTCTGTTCTTTATTATTTCCTTTCTTCTGCTAACTTGGGGTTTAGTTTGACCCTCTCTTTCTAGTTCCATGAAGTATAAAGTATTTATTTGAGGTTTTCTTTCATTATATAAGTGCTATTGCTATAAACTTCCCCTGAGGTCTGTTTATGCTGCATCCCATAAGTTTTGGTATGTTGTGTTTGTTTCTATTTTCATTTGTCTCAATATATTTGTTAATTTCTACTTTGATTTCTAATTTTCCAAGTTTACTCCAGTTACTGGTTTCTAATTTCATGCCATTGTGGTCAGATAAAATACTTGATGTAATTTTACTCTTCTTACATTTTTAACATTTGTTTTATGGCCAAACATGTGATCTATTCAGGATAATGTTTTGTGTGTGCTTGAAAAGACTGTATATCCTTATGATGTTGGATGGAATGTTCTGTATGTGTATGTTAGATTCATTTGGTCTCTAATGTTTGCTGTTTCTTTATTGATTATCTGTCAGGATGATCTATGCATTGTTGAAAGTGGGATATTGAAGTCCCCTACATTTGTATTATTGACTAGTTCTCCCTTCAGCTCTGTTAATATTTGCTTTATATATGTAGGTGCTCTGATGTTGGGTGCATATATATTTACAACTAGAGGCCCAGTGCACGGGAAGGGGGGGATCCCTCAGCCCGGCCTGCACCCTCTCACAATCTGGGACCCCTCGGGGATGTCTGACTGCAGTTTAGGCCCAATCCTGCAGGGACCCCTGGGGGATCGGGCCTAAACTGGCAGTCGGATATCCCTCTCACAGTCCAGGACTGCTGGCTCCTAACTGCTTGCTTGCCTTCCTGATTGTCCCTAACCACACGCCTGCCTGCCTGATCGCCCCTAACCACTCTGCCTGCCTGCCTGCCTGCCTGCCTGATTGCCCCTAACTGCCTCTGCCTGCCTGCCTGATTGCCCCTAACCACTCAGCTGCCTGCCTGATCACCCCTAACCACTCTGCCTGCCTGCCTGATCACCCCTAACTGCTCACCTGCCTGCCTGATCACCCCTAACCACCTCTGCCTCAGCCCCGCCGCCGCAGCTTTGTCCGGAAGGTCATTCCGCTGTCTGGTCTAATTAGCATATTACACTTTTATTATTATAGATTATATCTTCTTGATGAATAGACCCTTTTATCATTATATAATGATTTTCTCTGTGACACTTGTTGACCTAAAGCCTATTTTTTCTGATATAATTTAGCCACCTTTTTTCCCTCTTGGTTACCATTTGCATGGAATATCTTTTTTCTGTCTTTCACTTTTAGTGAGTCTCTTGTAGGCAGCATATAGTTGGACCTTTTTTCTTAAATTCAGCCAACTCTATATCTTTTGATTGCAAATTTTAATCCATTTATGTTTTAAGTAATTATTGAGATTATTACCATTGCCATTTTGTTCTTTGCTTTCTGTTTTGTAGTTCCTTTCTTCCTCTCTTGCTGTCTTCCTTTGTGATATGATGATTTTTTTTATAGAAATCTTTGATTTCTTTTGTATCTTTTGTGTATCTCCTGAACGTTTTTTTCTTTGTGGTAACTATGAGGTTTACATAAAGCATCTTACACTTACAGCAGTCTCTTTTAAGCTGATAACCACTTAACTTTGCATACAAAAACTCTATACTTTGACTTCTTTCCCGAAGTCAAAGTTGGGGCGATCTATACTTTGACTTCTTTACTTTATTGATGTCACAGTTTATATGTTTTACATATTTTGTATCATTTAAAAATTTTTGTAGCTACGGTTATTTTTAATACTTTTATCTTTTAACTTTTATACTAGAGTTTAAAGTGATTTATGTACCACCATCACAATACTTCAGTGTTCTGAATTTGATTATATTCTTACCTCTATAGTGAGTTTTATACTTCTATGTTTTCATGTTATTGGTGTCCCTTCATTTCAATGTGAAGTATTCCCTTTAGCATTTCTTTAAGACATGTCTAGTGGGAATGAATCCCATAGTTTTTATTTACCAAGGAAAATCTTTATTTCACTTAAGGACAGCTTTGCCTGGTATAATATTCTTGTTTGACAGTTTTTCTTTCAACATTTTGAATATATCATCCTACTACCTCCTGGCCTTCAAGCATTCTGCTGAGAAATTTACTGCTAGTTTTTTTTGTTTTTTTTTTTTAAATATATTTTATTGATTCTTTACAGAGAGGAAGGGAGAGAGATAGAGAGTTAGAAACATCGATGAGAGAGAAACATCGATCAGCTGCCTCCTGCACATCTCCCACTGGCGATGTGCCCGCAACCCAGGTACATGCCCTTGACCGGAATCGAACCCGGGACCCTTCAGTCCGCAGGCCGACGCTCTATCCACTGAGCCAAACCGGTTTCGGCTACTGCTAGTTTTATGGGGATTCCCTTGTACATGCTGAGTTGCTTTTGTCTTGCTGTTTTCAGAATTGTCTTTGACTTTTGAGAGTTTGATTAGTATATATCTCAGTGAAGATCTCTTTAAATTTAATCTCATTGGGGTTCATGGATCAGGATTTTCATTCCTTCTCCTGATTAGGGAAGTTTTCTGTCATTATTATTATTTAAAAATATGTTTTTATTGATTTTTAGAGAGAGAGGAAGGGAGAGGGGTAGAGAGATAGAAACATTGATGAGAGATTATCAGTCGGCTGCCTCCTACACGCCCCAACTGGGGATCAACCCAGGCATGTGTCCTGAATGGGAATTTAACTGGTGACCTCTTGGTTCCTGGGTCAATGCTCAACTGCTAAACCTCACCAGCTGGCATTATTTTTCTTTCTCTGTTCCTTTGGGATCTCCATGATGTGTGTATTGGTTAACTTGATGGTGTTCCATATGCTTTCTTCATTTATTTTAACTCCTTTTTCATTTTGTTTCTCTGACCATGTAATTTCAGATGACCTGTCTTCGAGCTTGATGATTCTTCTGCTTGAGTCTGATGTTGTAATTCTCTATGGAATTTTTGAGTTCAGTCATTGTGTTATCCAGCTCCAGAATTTCTATTTGGTTCTTTATTTTATTTTTTTTAATCCTCACATGAGGATATTTTTTCCATTGATTTTTAGAGAGTGGAAGGGAGGAAGGATGAGGCGGGGCGGGGGGCGGGGAAGAAAGAGAAACATTGATCTGAGAGAGACACACCAATCTGTTGCCTCCTGCATACACCCAGACGAGGCCAGGGATCAAGCATGCAACTGAGGTACCTGCCCTTGACTGGAAATTGAACCCATGACCCTTCAGTCCATGAGCTGATGCTGTAAATCAAACTGGCCAAACTGGCCAGGGCAAGATTAACTGAAATGTTTTGATCCTCTTTTTTTATTTTTTTTCTGTTAGTACTTTTTTATAGTTGTCAGTTGCTTTCATCTATTTATTGTGTGGATAGAGTTGGAAGTTTGAGTTGGTTTATAGGATTTATATTTTGAGAACACTTATCTGTAAATGTGGCGAAGGATAATCTCTTCATTGGATGGCTTTTTGTTTGAAAAGATCCGTAGGGATAGAAATTGTCCATTGTTTTAGCTCCTGTGTGTTTCACAGAGGTCAAAATTTCCTCCTGTCGCTGTTTTCTTCAAAATGTAGTCACCAAAAGGCACACTTCCCTTTCTTTTTTACCCATTTCTTCCCCAGAAGCAGTGCCTTTTTGAGATTGCCATTCAAATCCCACAGACAGAAGTCTATTCCCTATAGTTAGGATTCTGATTGACAAGGTGTTTCTGTACTTAGGGTAGACTGCCTCTTTCTGGGGTGATTTTAGCTCAAATAAGGCCTCGGTTCCTCTCTTCTTTCATACATGTCTTTTTTCCAAACTTCTCACTTTCCACAAAGATTTTTAGTGGGAGCTCCAGAGGTAGCCCTGCTGGAATTTGCTGTCTGTTTTTCTACTTATAGGTGATTTGAGTTTGTAGCCATCTATGTCTTTTAGTTGTGCTGAGGGTGTAGGTTTTGCATGGCCTTATTTGTTAGTGTTGATCTGAATAGATTTTTGGAGGGTGTTCAGTATTCAGTTGTATAGACATATTGTGAAGTTTAACCAGTGCTCAGTTTATTGAATATGTAGGTAGTTTTCAAATGTGCAGGTTATAACTATACCTATCGCTAAATCTTTGTAGAGCTATGAATACATTCTTACAAGTAAGTCAAAGGTAATATCAAAATTTAAGGCATTTACTAATGCATACTTCCCAGTTGCCCTTCAGAGAACCTCCAAACATTTATTGAGTTTCTACTGGGTGGTAGGCCCTGCACTGACTAAGCAAGCACTAAGAGTACAAATATCAGCAGGCCCAGTTGTGTCCTCTATTGAGAACATGGACAGGAAGCACATTGTGACAAAAATTTTGCCCAAAGAGTAAGTTCAAAGTATAGGAACCCAGAAGGAGAAGCAGTAGTGCTTTTGGAACCTTTTTTCAATGTAAACAAACTCACGTCTGTTTTTTCAGAATATTTTCTCAGCTTTCTTACCTTAATGGAAACCTGGCTTTCCCTGAGGATATCCTTTCCCTTGCTGCCTCTCAAGGTGGGACTATTCATTCTTATACCTACCCAATCTCTCTCCCAGCTCTATTCCTACACCTTGGGCCACCTGCACCTGTCCTTAGATTCTCTCGTGGGCTCTCTTTCTTTGTCCCTCAAATGTTGGTGTTCCCTTTAGCCTTCATTTTCTTCCCTTATACAATCTCCCTTTGTGATTTCACCATACCTTTCCTGGAGCTTCAGTATTCCCACATACTCCCTTCTGGGCCACTTCTAACTCCTGAGTTTCCATCCCAGCTTCCCAGTTGGACATCTCCACTTGGTTACTCTGCAAACACCACAAATTCAACATGTACAAAACGTCACTCATCATTTTACCCCAGACATGCTCTTTCTCCTATTCTCTGGAACTCTCTGTAGCATTACCAGTTTCTACTAGTTACCTGAAAACTGGACACATAAACCTTGACTCCCACTTCTTTGCCTTTTCACCATGTTCCCTCTGCTTTTCTCTCTCTCTCTCACTTTAGGAAACATTGTTTCTCAGCCTCTATGTTTTTATCCTGTCTCTTTGCTCTCGTGCCCTGCTCTGAAATCTATATCCGTCTTTCTCTTCCTTCTTACCTTTTCTTCCTCCCATCTATTTTTCCTACCTCTTGATTTTGGCTCATTTTTTCCATCCCCGCCCCCCCCCCCCCCCCCCACCACACACACACACTTCCTTCCCTATTTATCCCTCTGCATTTCCTGTTCTCAGACTCTCCTCAGCCCTCCACTGCCCAGGTATGAGTTTTGGTCATGTCCCTGCTCTTCTTCCTTTAGGGAATTTGTGTTTGCATAGACGGCTTGAAGCCAGAGTACCATTTCTAAAGTGTGGGGTAGAGGAGAGTGGAGTGGGAAGAAAGTATCAAATACTTCTAGACTAGAAGCCAGTTCAGTTTCTTCCTTTCCCTTACCTGTATTTGTCTTCTGAGCTTACATGGGTTCCCAAAGGACAGCTCTGGAGTGCCTCGAAAGCCACAAACAGTTACAGCTTGGTGTAGGGAACACTCCCAGAAAGCCTCAAACCTGGTAAAAGGGGCCTGAGTGATCAGGAATAAGGGCTTTAAAGGAATGTCAATCAGAGAGCATCAGTTCTTCGTGTGTTCAATGGTGGCTCTTTTTCACAGCCTTCTTGAGATTTGGTTCATCTTTACTTTTTATCACAGTTGTAGCCTTGAGAAGCATGACTAATAATTCCAGGAGGCAGTTGAGTTGAATAAAGAGTGTTTTGAACTCCTAAGTTGTTCAGTTAATGACAGCTGCTCAGAAAGGAATCAAGGATCTATAAATAATGGCAGATTAGTACCTTGAATAGACTGTCAGGAGTTAAATAGACAGCTTGTTCTTAAAGATAGATTTTAGAGCTGAAGTATATTGTTTCTTTATTGACCCATAAGAAAAGAAAAACCAAAGGGTATGTGACAATTTAAAGCAGGAATAGTTTTGTACATATATATGTCTAATATATGTTTAATCTTTGATAAAGTATGTAGAGTAGAATCTTAAACTATAATTAGCTCACTTTATTATGTTTTTTGAAGGGCCATAAAGGGTATATTGTTTGCCCTTCTGCAGTGATAAAACTGGTTATTACTTCCAGAGAATGAATAGACACTCAAAATATTAAGTAATTACACAATTTATAGCTTTCCTAAATATAATTATATGTTAAAAATATGGTTCTGGTGAAAGATTCTATGATAATCTATTGATACATTAAAAATTACCCCAGCCTGGCCATTGTGGCTCAGTGGTTGAGCATTGACCCATGAACCAGGAGGTAACGGTTCAATTCCTGGTTAGGGCACAATCTCAGGTTGTGGCTTGATTCCCAATGGGAGCTGTGCAGGAAGCAGCTGATCGATGATTCCCTCTCATCATTGATGTTTCTGTCTCTCTCTCCCTCTTCCTGCCTCTCTGAAATCAATAAAAATATATTTTAAAAATAAAAAAGGCCAGCAACTATTATGATAGTTAAATACCTTAGTAAATACTGTGTTTATATCTGATAGATCTTGACCTGGCATTGATTGTTACATTCTTAGCTCAAAAAAAAAATGTTTTAAAAAGATATTCATGAATACCACACGTCAAAACTTGCAAAAGAAAGCAGATAGAAGATTTTTGTGTGTTTGGTTTGGACATAATATACTAGTGATTTTTTTTGATTTTTTTTTTTAGAAATATGAACTGTTTCATAGGTGATTCAAAAAATTGTGAACCAAAGGAATTGTTACAACAAATTTCCACCATATTCTTCCTTCATTTATGCCATTAGTCTTTGTGGCTGCAAAGTATAATTGAAATAGCTTCTTTTAAAAAGTGTTGCCTAGCCTGGCTGGTGTGGCTCAGCAGTTGAGCATCAACCCAGGAACCAAGAGGTTGCAGGTTCGATTCCTGGTCAGGGCACATGCACCGGGTTTGGGGCTCGATTCCCCGTCCTCAGTGGGGAGTGTGCAGGAGGCAATTGATCAGTGATTCTCTCTCATCATTTATGTTTCTATTTCTCCTTCTCCCTTCCTCTCTCTCTAAAAATCAATAAAAACATTAAAAAAAATAAAATGTGTTACCTAGTTCTGCATTCTGATACACTTGGTTCCTCTTAAGTCACCCAAATTCCCTTCACATTTTGGGTTCATTTTCTCAACTGTAAAAGAAAGAGTGTGTAAGTAGGATTACATTGTACATGTCAGGATTCTGACTACTGTGCATTAATCAAATAGGGGTTTCTTTTTCCCATATAAGAAGTCTGTCTTTCTGCCCTACTCACTAGTGTGTGACTTCTGTCTTGGTGCATGTGACCCCATAGTTACAAGATGGCTATGATGAGTTGTGTGGTATCATGTCATATTCCAGGTGGAAAGTGGCTGCACAGGCAGGGCTTTCCATAAACTCTCACTTTGTTTTTTTCATGATCAGAACTGTGCCACATTGCTTCCTCCAATTCTAAGGGATTCCAAAGAAGCTAGTGTTTTATTGGGGTGTACCATACCCCAAATAAGATGTGTTCTGTTAGCAAGGAATCTAAGAGAATGGCCCTGGCTGGTGTGGCTCAGTTGGTTGGAGTGTCGTCTGGTGCACCAAAGGGTTTCTGTTTGATTCCCAGTCAGGGCAAGTACCCAGGCTGTGGGTTCGGCCCATGGGGGGTGGGGGGTGGGGGCAGGGGGGGACGCAGGAGGCGGCCAATTGATGTTTCTCTTTTACATCAGTGTTTCTCTCTTCCATCCTCTCTAAAATCAGTATGTAAAAAATAAAAGAGAGAGGGAGAATGCCCAGTGAATAAACAAATAGTATTGGTTGCACAAAAGATTTGAATGATAGCTGAAGTCTCAGCCTATTGAGCAATCCATGAGTACATCCACTTGGAAAAAGAAGATAGTGATATTATAGTACTTGATGTGAATAATCAAGCTGCTTTCCATTTTTTAAGTTGGATTTGAACAGCAAAACTATCGATTGGTGTATCTGTAGGTAATATACATGGTCATGTAAATCTCAGTAATGACCTTCTACATGGTCTTCTCCTCTCAGCAAAGTCTTCATTAGAAGAGGGGTATTTGAATAAATAAACTCTGACAAAAGCTATACTTGAAGAAGTAAACTCTTAAAAAACTTCTCATAAGTTTTCAATGTGGCTTTTTTATTATATGTGATTTTATTTTTGCTAAAATGATTGTAAATCAGCTGTGTGTGAAAACAGCTACACATTAATTGTAATTGTATCTATTTTACTTTTAACAGAATTTACAATATTAAATAGTTATGGTGAGTTTTTTTAAGTGAAAAGGCATTATTTTCTAAAGTAACCTTATTTTTATGTAAAAGTAACACATTGTTAAAAAGAAATTCAGCTAATACTGAAAGAAAAAGAAGGAAGTAATCTAATTAACCAGAAATAATTATTATTACCATCTTAGATATACATTTCTATGCATACAAAGTACTTGTATTTTAGGATAATGTATTTTAGGATTTAGGTAATAGATTTTGGAATTATTTGTGAACATAATTCAGTGTGAATACGTATATGAACTGAGATATTGCTTGACATAAAAATTTGGGAAATTTTGGATAAATAACTATTTCAGCCTTCAAAAGGTAAATAAAGGTTACTGTTTAATGGTCATTATTCATAGCTGAAAATTTTCAAAGTGTTTCTGGAAAAGTTTGGCATTAATAAATTCTTACTGATTTGGATTTATCTTGTAATAAGAAAAAAGCTTTTGCTCTGAGCCTCGGATTTCCTTATTCCTCCTTGAGGCCATTTATTTATTTGGGGGGCTCACAATTGAAATATCAGAATAATAGCAGATGATTGATATGAAAATAGAATTTTTTTTTTTTACAATGACCATTTAAAATTCTGTGTAGGTTTGGGTCTTTTTGTACCTGAGCATTCACTTGCCTATCATTTTTAAGCTACAGATATATTCCACCTCTCTAGTTAAATTTAGCTGAGGAATTGTTAGGTACAGGTTATAATTGCTCTTTTTCTTTTCTCTACTTTCCCAGCCTCTGCAGTACTTTGACAAGCTTCACTCCTTCTGCAAGCAGTGTTTTCAGTGTGTGTCTTTTATCGCTGTCAACAGGCTCTTTCCGTGTTCTGCTGGCCTCCTACTCAGTGAATGCCACCACTGCCTCTACCCCCGCATTAGTGCAGGGATGGGAAAATAGAGCTGGGCAGTCATTGCATTTTTAACACCTATTATATGAGCAGCCCTCGATAGACCTTTCTTTTATCCTTCTTAGATCTCTTACCTACAGTAAGAGTCAAGTTGCCCTCAAACGGTTCTTGGTGCCTTGATTACTGGCTCAAGGATTAAGTAGCTAGGCATTTCTACAAGTTTGGGTAACAGAAAAAGTGAAAAATACTGTTTTTCATTTAAATGCCACTTTAACATTATTTATTGGACAAATAACATTATCAATATAACAACGAAATTCATTTAATGAAAAGGAAAAAATGCCCTTAAATTTTGCAATTCTAGTCAACAGTTTTGTTTTTCTGTGTTTCTTTTCAGGCCTGCATATACAGTTTTTACTTTGCATATACAGTCTTTACTTTTGTTATAATCAGAGTGGCTACCGGGAATTGAACCGTGACCTCCAGGTTCATAGGTCGACACTCAACCACTGAGCCACGCTTGCTGTGCAGGGTCTTGATATTTTTAAAGACAAAAATAATTGTGTTCTTTAGGTACTTTGAATGTTAACCTTTGACATTGGTTTTATATATATTAATTCTGTTCTAATTATATATTGACCAATAATTAACCTTCTTTGAGATTTTAATCATTTAATCATAAATATTAATGTGTTTTATTCAGCTATCTATGTAACCTTGGCAAGTCACTTTACCTCTCCGGGCCTCACTTTCCTCATCTATCAGGTACTGGGTTGAACTTGAACTATTAGATCCTTTCTAGCTCTGACAGCTAAGATTTTCTTAGCTAAAGATCATCATATTTAAGTAACCCTTGTGGTTCCTTGCTATTTTAGATTCGAATCTTTCTCATGGAAACCTTTAACAACCTTCTAGTAAAGTTAAACTTCATCTTCTTCAGTTTTCCTTACCTATCTGGTTTGGTAGAGCTTTCAGAAAGAATATGGTTTGGTGAAAGTATACTTTTTGGTTTGCTTAAGTGAAATCCTGTGATTGTAGTTTTTTTTTCAAGCCATAAGGGAATGACTATTCTCTCAACCTTGTCATTACATCTTGTATTATTTCAAGTGACCATTGGACTGGGTTCAGCCTTCTGAAAAAGCTTTACATATAAGAATGTTCAGAAGCATATTGAGACAAAATTTAATAAAGTTTTAAAGTAGAAATACTAGTAAAATGTGGTTTTTTTTGTTCAATATTCGGGGTACTTACGGATTGTTAATGTAAGTTAGCAAAATGTGGCTATAAATACGAGTTCAACTATCAGTTTTAATTGGCCCGCTGTTTTACTAAATTCTTTTTTTTTTCTTTTTAAGAAAAACTTACGATGTAGTCTTGCTGGTGAAATATATATTGAACCATCATTTCAAGGCTGCTATAAGCAGTCTGGTCTAATGCCTGGAGTTCTATGAACAATAAAAATAATTGGTTGGCAAATTAGCTATTGGAATGCTAACTACAATATGCAGGTTTGAGTGAGTTTCCATGACTTATAATTGACTCATGTGTCATCTTTAGAGAATAGTTTCTAATATTTTTTTTTTTTCAAAATGTGACAACCTTTTATGTTATCTTCAGAAAGGTTGGAAATACATCATTTCTCTCATGCCTGTATTTTGCACTCATTCAGAGATTAGACTTTCAGTAACTTTATTCTTAAAGAGTGAAGGCCCCAAAAGTAAACAAACAAATTAAAAGCCTCTGAATATTTGATAAAGCCCGCAAAAAACTCATTTCATTCAGAGGCCTGTGGGCCTCCATTGAAATCAATTTATTGTTACTTTTTACATGTAAGAACTTTAATTAAGTGGAAGAAGGGCAAGCTGACAGCTGGCCATCTGAAACAGAGAGGAAACAGTAAAACAACTATAATTACAAAAACCCCAGAAAACTGTATTAAGGACATCCAGTAAACTAGAAACATACTACTATAGTCAGAGTCATTTAATATATAGAGCACCTGGTTCTATTTCTTTCATGTGTACTGAATTATACAACTGAATTGTTTTCTCTCCATATATTGGTTGTAAAGGAGCTCAGAGCCAAGTTTGTAGTCTGCCCCAAACAAGTACACAGGCCTTCTCTCATCTATCTGGTATTAATTTCTCCCATGGCTTTAAGATATTTTTCTACCTTTATTTTCCCTATTTTATATTTTTAATATGTATCTTACTGTGTTTTCAGTTTTTCTCAAGTTTTCCTAATGTCTAAGAGGAGTATAGTTCCACACCCAAGGGTTTGAGAGTAAAAGCGAGATAGCCTGCCATAAATTTGAAGTCTCCCCCTTTTTTTGTTTAAGTGTAAAAATGGGTTTCTCCAAAAAAAAATTTTCAGGGAAAAATCAATGAACATGCCATATATGTATATATATCCATCCTTTGGCTTTATCTCCTAAAGTATCCATTTCAATTTAGTAAACAGTAAGCATGATTGCACTTAATAACACTATCTTTTTAGCACAAAGAAAATGCAATGCCCTCTTACAATTTAGTACATCTTTTAGAAATGCCAACCTCGAATAAATGCAGAGCTTATCAGATAAATGCCATAATTTTGCTATTGCTCTCAGTATAGGACACACATTTCTCTTGTCAGAATGCAGTAAAGTAGTGTGGTTATGTAAAATGTATTAAAAATTATTTTCTTGGTGGGGGAGGTGTCAGGTGCTGCAACCCCAAGAGGTAAGGCCAGTTTTCTGTGTTTGGAAAAAAAGAAAAGAGAATTGCCCTCTGTCCATCCTTTAAAAACAAAAACAAAAAACAGTCATCTTTTCCCTTGAATCCCATCCATGGTCCCACCCTTCTCTTCATTTTGGCCAGAAATACTTTCTGCTTCCCTACGTTTAAGCTTGTACTCTATGAGAAAATATTTAAGAAAATTTCTGTTTAAAATTAGAATTAGTTTCGTTTCAGAATTTTATTTTTGCTAATGCCAAATAGTTAATGTCTTCTTAAGAATAATGATTTTATTAATTTTGAAGTTATAATTCATGCTTTTATAAGGAGTTCAAGCAGCGTGGAAAAGTAAACAGTAATGTTTTAAAATGGCTCCAAATTCTACCAGTAGAACTAATTTTCATTAGTGTTAGATAAATATCTTTCCAGAGAGCATTCACTTCACATATATTAATATAAGGAAGAAAAAGTAGATAGATGGAAGAATCAAGATCTATTGCTCATATTATACATGCTATTTTTCATTAAAATCATTGAGTTAATAAAAAATAAATAAGTTATAAAACTTTTTTTTAACCATGAGATACATATTATATACTAAAACGTCCCTGAAATTTAATGAAATGATTATGAAAAATTTAGGTTAGAATTATGTTTAGCTATATTTTAGTTTTAGGCAGTATCTCTTAATTCTATTAAGGAAATTAGTATTGTCACTTCTTCTTATATCTCTTCCTCAACTCCTTTTTTTTTTTAATCCCCTCAACCTGAGCACATGTTTATTGATTTTTTAGAGAGAGAGAAGGGGAGAGAGAAACATTAATATAAGAGAGAAACATGCATGCCCTCTCATACATTCCCCGACGGGATCAAACCCTCAAACTAGGTATATGCTCCAAGGGGGAATCAAACCTGCAACCTTTTTGATGTACGGGACAATGCTCCAAACAATTGAGCCACACCACCCAGGGCCCTGACTCCCATTTTAAAAAAAATACTATTTATTATTGTGGCTTATAAGCACTTACACTATGTTCTATAACCATAATTACTGTACTTGTTGGTAATTGTTAAGTTTTATCAATATATTTGAATGGATTCATTGCCTACTACGGGCTTTTTTATCATGACTTCTCCATTCCTGAATTCTTTATTTTGACTTATCTCTTGTTTGACTAAATTTCTGACAGCATGTGTCTCACAAGAAGGTCAGTCACATTGGCATTATGTGGCAAACCCTTTCATTATTTAGTGATGTTTACCTTTTGCCATTACATTAGAATGCTGTCTTGGCTGGGTATAATATTCTTGAACATACTTTCTTTCCCTTCGACCTTTGTAGTGTTGCTTCATTGTCTTCTGACATTGGATGTTGCTGTGGAGAAGTCTGAAGCCAGGCTGATTTTCTTACCACTTTGTAGGTAACTTGCTTTTTTTGTCTGGATCCATGAAATATTTTTGTAACCAAGAAATTTCTCGGTTTTACACGTTCACTATCACTTGTCATTTTCTGGAACACGGTGTATTTTTTCAGTACAAATTGAGTTTTTTTCATTTCTTGGATTATATCCTTGAAAACATTTACTTTTCCAGGTATTAGGTTCTCTACTTTAGGGATAACAATTATCACTGTGTTGGACTGTCTTTGTTTTCCATAATTACTATCTTCTTTCCAGTTGCTTTAATATTTGACTCCCCCCCATATATATATATATATATTTTTTTTTTTTACTTTCCCCTAGATGCAGTGCATGCTTTATTTTTTTTCTTGCATTATGTTTGTATGGTTGCCATTCCTTTTCATCTTCCTCAAGTGTAAGCATCCCTGTCCAATCATATTATTTGCTCTGATATAAATGTTACTGGATTCTCCCTTACTGCATTTTCACAGTGTTTAAGATTTAATTGTTTTCCTCTGTGAGCTAGAGTTTAAGAATTGGAGTTTTCCTTTTTATATATTCTATACACTGAGGTTAGGGCTTGGAAGAATGCATAGATATTAAAACCTAAAGCTTTAGTAATTAAAACAACATATATATGTATTAATATATAAAAAGATCTTCAGGATATTTTTTAGGGAAGAAAAGCAAGTAATAGAACAGTGTGTATAAAATGTTGCTATTATGTAAAAATTGGGGAAAATGTGAAAAAATATACCTTTATACATTCACTTACATATTTGCTGTTTGTTATATAGCTAAAATATAAACTTTGAGTGAAAGAAGGAATTAATAATTGGTTATATGTGGGAAAGGCCCCTGAGTGGTAGTAAGATGGGTTTGGGAGGGAGACTTTCTCTGAATATCTTTTAATACTTTAAAAATTTTGAACAATGTGAATGAATTATTTAAAAATGTGAGCTCTTCCTTCTCTTCTGAGATTTAATTCCTCCATCCTGGATTCCTCAACCCTATAGAAAGTATTCCTGTAGGGAACTTTGTACCAGTCCTGCAATCAGTGTGGGGCCTGAAAAAGTTGGCGTTGATGAGGTGGCACCTGCTCAGTCACTTTTCCTACATCCCCATCACTTTCCAGGCATGTTTGTCACACTTCAAACAGAAATTAATATTTCTCTCCAAATGTGGTCCTACTAGTGAAAATTCTCAGAATTTTATTGATTCACTTTTAAGGTTGCAAGTAGAGTAAGAAGTGTCCAGTCTTTCCTTTTGTGGTTAGCATATTTAAAAATATATGGCATAAAGTTGTACCCCATTTCTTTTTGGTTGCTGCTGGTGATTTTTTTTGTTATTTAATTTTGTTACTTTTATTTTAATAGATCTGGCATTTGGATAGGGAGATTCTGATTTCACTTGCCATCATTTAATTTAATTTCTGGCACCAACTTTGTGTCTCCTGCCTTGTTTTGGTTTGGTCTCCATTACCTATGTATTGCTTGATGGTTGGAGCTCGTTCGCTGGTTGTGGACACTTCCTACTCTTGCTCCCAACCTTGTTGCCTTTCCTATACCTAACTTTCAACCTGGTCTTTGTCATATATAGCCAATCTTCCAGCCCTACTCTCCTGGCCCATCTAAGGGCTGCATCGGGTAGGGAGGATTTTCAGTGCTGCCCAGCTTTGCTGGGCTCAGCTGTTTGGGGAATCCGGACCACCCTGGTTCTGGGGAAATAAGAAATCAATTGCCAGATCCACTTTATACAGCTTTTGCTACACACATACACATACACACGTGCGCGCGCGCACACACACACACACACACACACGCCTATATTTCTTTTATCTGCTAATGTTTTACTTCAAAAGTTCAATGCCCTTTCAACATAAATTCCCATAATTATTTCTCAAGTTATAATCTTGCATTGTCAAAGATTTGCACCGTTGACAGAGATAGCTTTCTGAACCAATAGGTAATCAAGCCATTTCCTATTTACAAATGTTTAGAAGCCTTGCACCATCTTGAGGGAAAAGTCCTAAAAATAAGAGCTATACCAAAGCAAATGAGTTGTAACCTAAGAGTACAAGTTCCTGAGGGCAGGGACGCTGTCTCCTTCACGGTTGTATCCCAAAAATGAAGAACAATATCTGGTATGGCTTGAAGTAGGTACTCCAAAAATATTTTTTGAATTAAATATTTTTGAATTAAATTAATGAATAATAGAGGCCTACTAGTAAATTTTTTTGAGTGAATTTTCATCTTGCTGATAAATTGCAGAATCTCCTTTTCATTGTCTATAAACCAGTGGTTGGTCCGTGAGGTCCAAAAGGTTGGCGATCGCTGGTTTAAGGAAACCTTTGGAGCAGCGATCACCAACCAATCAATTTAAGTAATTAGCAGCAACAAAAAACCTGCAACCTGCGCTGGCTGGTTTGTCTCACTGGATAGAGCGTCGGCCTGCGAACTGAAGGGTCCCAGGTTCGATTCTGTTCAAGGGCATGTACCTCGGTTACGGGCACATCCCCAGTGGGGGGTGTGCAGGAGGCAGCTGATCGATGCTTCTCTCTCATCGATGTTTCTAACTATCCCTCTCCCTTCCTCTCTGTAGAAAAATCAATAAAATATATTTTTGTTTAAAAACACCTGCAGCCTAGTTATGTGACCTGACTCGGAGTTGTACCTGCAACCTTTTGGTATATGGGAGGACACTCCAACCAACTAAGCCACCCCAGCTAGGGCAAGAATGTGTTTTAAGATGAAAATTTTCTTAAAATTTAATTGAGAAAAACAAAATACAGAGAGTATAAATGATATAAGTTAAACTGTATTTAAATATATACATAAGGATTAATATCATTAAAATATTCATGCTATCCAAAGCAATCTACATATTCAATGCAATCCCCATCAAAATACCAATGGGATTCTTCTCAGAACTAGAACAACAATTCTAAAACTTATATGGAACCACAAAGGACCCTGAATAGCTATAGCAATCTTGAGAAAGAACAAAGTTGAATGTATCTGCTTCCTGATTTCAAGCTATATTACAAACCTATGATTAAAACAATATGGTACTGGCACAAAACCAGATACATAGATCAACAGAACAAAATAGAGAGCCCAGAAAATAAACTCTCACTTATATGGTCAATTAATTTATGACAAAGGAAGCAATAATACACAATGGAGAAATGATAGTCACTTCAATAAGTGGTATTGGAAAAACTGGACAAATACATGCCAAAAAAATTTAAACTGAGCTACTCATACCATATACAAAAAATAGACTCAAAATGGTTTAAAGACTTAAATGTAAGACCTAAAACCATAAAATTCATTGAAGAAAATATAGGTAGTAAACTTTTTTGACCTCAGTCTTTTAAAATATATTTTTATTTATTTCAGAGAGGAAAGGAGGGATAGAAACATCAGTGATGACAGAGAATCATTGATCAAGCTCGAAAGCCAGGCATGTACCCTCACCAGGAATTGAACCATGATTTCCTGGTTCATAGGTTGATACTCAGCCACTGATTGAGTCACACCAGCGGGGTTTGACCTCAGTCTTAGTAGTACCTTTTTGTATATGTCTTCTCTGGCAAATAAAACAAGAGCAAAAATAAACAATTGGACTACATCAAACTAAAAACCTTCTGCACAGTGAAGGAAACCATTAACACAACAAAAAGACAAGTTACTGAATGGGAGATAGTCACAAATGATATATTTCACAACGGGTTAATATTCAAAATATACAAGGAATTCATACAACTCAACATCAAAAAACATTTACCAGTAAAAATGAGGAGAGGACATGAATTGTCATTTCTCCAAAGAAGACATGCAAATGGCCAACAGGCACGTGAAAAGATGCTCAGCATCACTAATCATCAGGGAGATGCAAATCAAAACCACAATGAAATATCATTTCATACCTGTCAGATGGTTGTTATAAAAAAGTCAACCAATAACAAGTGTTGTCTAGAATGTAGAGAAAAGAGAACCCTATAGCACTGTTGGTGGGATTGTGAATTGGTGCAGGCACTATGGAAAACAGTATAGAGATTCCTTTAAAAATTAAAAATAAAACTACCATTTGACCTGGCAATTCCACTTCTGTCTATTTATTTAAACACACACACACACCATTAACTCAGAAAGATACAGGGAGGGACAAAAGTAGGTTTACAGTTGTTTGTATGGAAAATAATGCAATAATAAATAATACAAGAATAAACTGTATTTTGCATACTCAAAACTATATATTTACTTTTATCCAACCTTGTATATGTATCCCTATGTTTGTTGCAGCATTTTTTACAATAGCCAAAATATGGAAGCAATGTTGGTGTCCCATCAATAGATGAATGGATAAAGAAGGTGTGGTTCTCATCATTAAAAATGAAATCTTGCCATTTGCCTTTTTGTTTTGCTGTGCAGAAGCTAAAGGGTCTCTAAAATCCCAAACATTCAGTTATTACAAAGGTTTTACCTCTGTTGTTAAGAAACCCTATGTCCATTGGCAGTCAGTCCCTTTCCCTCCTAACCTCCCAGACCCGGTAATCTACTTTCAATCCCTATAGTTTGCCTGTTCTGGACTTTCATATAAATTGAATCATGCAACATATGGTCTTTTGTCACTGGCTTCTTTCAGCATAATGTTTTCAAGGTTCATCAATAGAATAGTGTATGTCAGTACTTCATTTCTTTTTACTTATTTATTACTTTTTATTTACTTTATTTCTAATGTTTTATTGTATAGATATACCACATTTAATTTATTCATTCATCTGTTGGACATTTTGATTGTTTCCACTTTTGTGTGACTTATGTTTTCATTTCTCTTGGATATATATCTACGAGTAGAATTGCTGGGTCATGTGGTAATTCTGTATTTAACACTTTGAGGCACTGCCAGACTGTTTTCCAGACTGGCTGTACCCTTTTATAACCCCATCAGCAGCGTATGAGGGTTCCAATATCAAAATATCCTCATTAATATTTATATATGGTGTAAGGAAGTGTTCTAACTCCATTCTTTTGCATGTTATTATCTGTCTTTTTTATCATGGCCATCCTAGTGGATGTGAAGGATAGGTCATTATGGTTTTCGTTTGCATTTCCCTGATGACTAATGGCCATGTGCATTCTTTGGAGAAATCTCTATTCAAATCTTTGCCTACATTTTAAATTAGGTTATTTGTCTTTTTATTGTTAACTTGTAAGAATTCTTTATATATTTTGGATATAAGTCTCCCCTTTGCAGATATTTTCTCCTGTCTGTAGATTGTCTCTTCACTTTCATGATGTCCTTTAAAGCATTTGAGATTAATTTTGATGAAGTCTAATTTATTTGTATTTTCTTGTGCCTTTTATGTCTTTCATACCTAATAAACTATTGCTTAATCCAAGGGCACAAAGATTTACATCTGTCTTTTTTCCCAACAGTTTTATAGTTTTAACTCTTCTATTTAGAACTTTGATCGGTTTTAAGTTAATTTTTATATATGGTGTAAGGAAGTGATCTAACTCCATTCTTTTGCATGGGGCTATCCAATTGTCCCAGCACCATTTGTTGGGAAAAAAAAACAATTTTTTTCCCATTGAATTGTCTTAGCACTCATGTTGAAAATCATGTAACTATAATTCTGGATTCCCAACTTTATGCCATTGACCTGTATGTCCATACATTAATGTTTTTCTTTCATTCATTTTACAAAGATTTATTAAGCATTTTTATTTGCTAAGCATTGCTTGACATGTCCATGTTACTTGTTTTGCTTTGGGGAACCAAACCATCCCTCTTGGAGCCCAAATCCTCTTTTTTAAAAATATATTTTTCTATTGATTGATTGACTTTAAGGAGAGAGAAGAAGAGAGAGAGAGACAAACATCATTTTGTTGTTTCATTTATTTATGCATTCATTGGTTGCTTCTTTATGTGCCCTGATTGGTGATCAAACCTGCAACCTTGGCTTATTGGGACAATGCTCTAAACAACTGAGCAGGGCAATGCAAATCCTCTTTCAGAAACTCATTCTAACAGTTTACAGCATCTCTTTTTCTTAATGAGATATAAAGTGATTTCCTTTCATAGCCAAACCTATAGAGGCAGTTAATTATATTTCTATCTGATTTGTACACGGTCTTCTGGCAAATTGTAGCTTGTCCAACTATATAAGTGTCCAGAACTCTGAATGCATTTTAGAGGGTTTGGATATTGGTCTGGGATAGCCCAGTAAATGTGTTGAAGATGAGATTAGTTTTAAAGTGGAAGAAGGATCTGGGACTATGGTGAGAGGTTCCTGGCAGGTATGGAATGGCCCACATGCAACTCAATAGATCTAAGAAGTTGGTAAGTCTAGTTACTGCAACAGTAAAGCCAGAAAAATGGTGGGGGGCTGCTGGATTGTATACCCATAATTCTGCTTTTAGATTTTATTTTAGTAGCAAACCCTTGCCAGTGTAAAGTTACAAGAGAAAAAGATGTTTGTAGATATGGCTTATTGCTGGGTTTAAGATGATCTAAAGGAGGCAAGAATTTTATACAGTGGTGGTAGCTGGTCTCTAGATAGAGATTGTGGTTATAGAAATTGAAGGGAGAGACCAAAGAAATGCAAACTTAGCAGAGCTTGAGGAGTACATAAAATAATTAAGTCTGATTCCAGTGTTTTAACTTGAGGACATTGGGAGGATAATTGTACCCATGCTTACTGTAATAAACAAGGTGAGAAGAAATGGTTTGTAAGGATAATAAACTTTGATTTTGCTATGCTTGTTGGCAAAATCTTCAAGTGACATAAAAGATACCAACATAACCATTAGATAGTATAACAAGTCTGATATTTAGGAGCTTCCAACATTCATTAGATACAAATACATATTGGAGTATATTTACCACTAAAATTCATATTCACTGTAGGAATAGGGTTATTAGTGGGACATATACCCCAAATATGCTGGTTATTTTCCTTCTATAGGTGCCTATTCATTTTTGAAACCCATATTATAAATGAATTTTCAGTGTCTAATTTTAAAGGTTAAGCAATGGTTTTATTTTATCTACCTGTATGGTAAGTGTAAAAAATATTTCACTTGGTTAGGCGTAAGAAGAATACCTAGATTCCATGGTTTGCTATTTTAATTAAGCATATTGTTGTTTTCAGGGAGGAAAAAGTTTTTAATATTTACTACATTGAAAAACAGTCTATATAGCAATAAAGATAAGTTTCAGTTTGAAGTTGGTTTTGTGTCCAAACATTAAAATTATAATATTTTAGAGAATTTATTTAGAAAATTTACTTCATGTTGAAACTTAGTAAATAAACTTAATTTATTTATCCATCCTAAAATTTCTTTCAGGAATTGTTCCATCTTCTGTTGTCCTGACTTCTTTCCAAGTAATGTCAAGAGTTTTTCTAATATGGGCAGTAACACATAGTGTCAAAGAGGTAAGTGTTCATATAGACTGAAATAAAATAACATCGGCACTAACAAATGCTAGTCAATTTTTCTTTCTCACATATATGTTATATCTAAAGATGGAATCCTATTTCACATCAGTGTAGCCCAGATAAAATTCATATTCACTGTAGGAATAGGGTTATTAGTGAGAAATGTACCCCCAAAATGCAGTGTTGTTAAAGAGAACACTGATTAAATGATAAAGTCCTGCAATCTTTGAACCTATGGAGATTTGGAGGTGTACATGTAGTCTGCAAATCGGTTATATTGTTCTGGTATCTTGCTTGTATCCAGCACACTAAAATCTAGACAACTGCATCCTTACAGTAAGGCTATTGTGGGAGTAGAGGATATTAATTCATTCCCAGAACAGTCCAATCTTTTTTTAAAATATTTTTTTATTTTTCAATTAGTATTATATTAGTTTCAGGTGCACCCTGGTAAATCAAGTACCCATCTGATACCATACATGGTTATTACAATATTACTGACTATTTCATATGCTGTACTTTCTTTTACATATCTGTGATTGTTCTGTAACTACCAGTTTGTACTTTATCCCTTCATCTTTTTCACCCATCCCTCCAAAACCCTCCCCTCTGGCAGCCTTCAAAATGTTCTCTGTACAGAACAGTCTGATCTTTATAGGACCAGGAGAAACAAACTTGTTTCCACCCAGGCTACCAGGATTAATGGAATTCACAAATGTGCTGAGTCTATGCTCTTTGCTGGGGAAGTGAATGCTCTTTGCTGGGGGCTTGAGTTAGAGATACCCAGGCAGACCCAGGCCCAGGGATAATCCTTGCAAGAACTGGGGGAAGAAAACCATCATTACCATAAGTGTGAACTCACAACTAAGCTTTCATTTTCTAGTATTGAGGAAGGAGGTTGTTTTCCTGTATGTTCTTTGCTTTTTAAAAGTCATTTCTTTCTTGGTAATGTCACCTTGAGGTAAAGTACCTGTAGCTACCATGAGGATTCATGCTTTATTTTTTCAGTCCCAAAAACCTATCACCAACATTATTGGATTTTTGGGGGCTCATGAAATGCACTCTTATCCATTAGCATTATTCCAATGTTTTCTTTGCCCTCTATTCTTCCGAAATTTCTGCCAAAACGTTTTGTTTGGGAGATTTATTTTGACAGTTTCATTTGTATTTCAACTGAATTTTAAAAACTTTTTATTGGCATATGGTGTAGATAAATAACAGAAAAACGCACATAGCTAATGAGTTTTTAACCAGAGTTGATGAAGCTATTATTATTTTTGTAAAATTCATATGGAATTTGTAGATGCCAAGCTTTTATTTTTAAGTTCTCTCAGCCAACATAAATGTCTAAACTTTCTATGCAGGGAGAATGTATTCTTTTTTTTTTAAGAAGTACAACAGTTTATTCCTATATTACTCAGTTCTTTTTTTTTTTTCTTTTTAATCTTTATTGTTGAAAGTATTACATAGGTCCTCCTTTTCCCCCCATTAACCTCTTCCAGCCCTCTCCTACCCTCCCCCCACCAGGCCCTCACCACCCCATTGTCTGTGTCCACAGGTTATGCATATATGGATATAAGTTCATTTATTGATCTCTTCCCACCCATCCTCCCCTGCCTTTCCTCCGAGGTTCAACAGTCTGTTCATGCTTCTTAGATTCTGAATCTGTTTTTGATCATCAGTTTATTTGGTTCATTAGATTCCACATGTGAATGAGATCTTGTGATACTTATCTTTCTCTGACTGGCTTATTTCGCTCAGTATAATACTCGCCAGGTCCATCCATGCTGTTGCAAATGATAAGAGTTCATTCTTTTTTATTGCTATGTATTATTCCATTGTGTAGATGTACCACCGTTTTTTAATCCACTCATCTGCTGATGGGAACTTAGGTTGTTTCCAAATCTTAGCTATTGTAAATTGCGCTGCTATGAACATAGGGGTGCATATATTCTTTCTAATGAGTGTTTCTTCTTTTTGATGGTCACATATCTTTAAAAAAAAAAAAAAGGTTAAGAAAAACAGGCAAATAAATCCGAATGTAGCATATTGCCCTTTGTTCTCACTTTTGTTTATGGAGTAAGGAAAGTTACTTTACTTGTTCCATGTAACCTCTTCACTCATTATAAAACTCTTTTATAAATCATCAATTTTAACCTATATTTCTTGCTCTCTTACTTTCGTGTGTACACTATTTCTTTTTCATTTTAAAAACAATTCATAGTTTTAACTTCCCAGTAGTCTCAAGTGACCTATTTCTTTCTAATAGTAACTCATTTACATTCTTAAATAGGTAATTATGTAATTTCAATAATTACATGTTAGGTATGTGAAGACAGAGTACTGTCAACTATGGAGTGTTTAATCGGTTTGCCAGTACAGTCAAATATTAATTGTGCAGGTGCTAATGCTCCAGCTGATGGATTATTCATGGCCTCTGTTTCTCCTCTCAGGGACCACTTCTCTGCTTCTTGGTCCTTCTGGCAAACAGGCTAGCAAGTAAATAAATGCTTACAAATCAAGTCAGGCAAGTTAGCCATATTACTGTTAGCAGCATTTGCCAGGATTTCCTAGGCAGATCATTAAGACTGCTTGATTGAAAAAGCTATTAAGTATCTTAGGATTACAGGTACCTGGAGCTGGCCATTGTCCTCAGTAATTGTGCTGCCTAACAGATGGATAACCTTGACATTTAGCAGATGGTGTCATATTTGAGCTTTCAGTAGTTTAAGTTATATATTTGTTACATTTGCATATTAAAAATTATTTCTCTGTAACCAAATTTAACCAATTTCTACTATTATTAACATTTTTTTTAAGACTATAGTACAGTAAATTTTATTATCTTTCTGCCACCTCTGGTCACACTTTTACATATGCCCTACTGATCAGCTGACTTCATTCTTAGGTAAGTGGGATACACAGTTTCTGCTATTCCAGGATCACAGTTTCTCCTCATTTTTCTTTTCTTTGAACAGAACTCATTCATCATTTTTTTTTAATATATTTTATTGATTTTTTACAGAGAGGAAAGGAGAGAGATAGAGAGTTAGAAACATCGATGAGAGAGAAACATCGATCAGCTGCCTCCTGCACATCTCCCACTGGGGATGTGCCTGCAACCCAAGTACATGCCCTTGACCGGAATCGAACCCGGGACCCTTCAGTCCCCAGGCCGACGCTCTATCCACTGAGCCAAACCAGTTTCGGCTCATTCATCATTTTTATATATATATATATATATATATATATATATATATATAATGTTTCAGAGAGGAAGGAAGAGGGGAAAGATAGAAACATCAGTGATGAGAGAGAATCATTGAACGGCTGCCTCCTGCACCCCCTACTGGGGGTCGAGCCCACAACCTGGGCATGTGCCCTTGACTAGAATCGAACCTGGGACCCTTCGGTCTGCAGGCCAGTGCTCTACCCACTGAGCCAAACCATCCTGGGCCATCATTTTTTTTTTATAGCACCCTACCCCAAGTCATTGATAGTAACTTGAAAAGCCTGTTTCTGTGGTATTTCAGAGGCCATCGCCTGTCTGTCGCCTTTCCTCAGCCCCTTCTCTTAGCCAAATGCTATGTTCCTCCCTTAGAGTTTTATATTAGCTATAATTCATTGTGTTCTATACATTACAGATGACTTCCCTACCAAATTTCATTATTTTGTTTCCTGAAACATCTTTAAAATAACTTTATTTTCCTTATATTCAGCTATGTTTACTTTAATGGTGGGAACCACATAACTAATGCATCAAGAAATTGATTCATAAATAGCTGCTTAGTAAAATATATCTCACTTTCTCATAGTAATGTTCAGATTCTTTTCATACTACTCTACTTTCATTCTCTGTTTCTTCTTAGCTCACAGTGCCCTCTGCAGTGGATGAGATTGCTTCGTGTTCACAGCATTCCATGTGGACTTGGACTCTTGCTCCACCCCCTCTGACCAGCTCACATTTTCCATACTCATTCCCTTGTTTTTCTGTAATTGTACATGATGTGCTAAGGTAGAGCCTATGTACCTTTGAGAACTCAGTACTTACTTTTATCATACTTGAGGTATATTTTCTTTTAATAGGTCCTCCTGACTTGTCATTTTAATTCTCTCCCCCATGGTAATGCTAGTCCCATAAATGTCACCATGCACATTGTAGAACTAAAAGGTGATGATTTTCTTCTGTGACATGTTAGGACCCACCCATCAGCTAGTGTGACACCTTGATTGGCAGGATATTAAAAGGAAAAATGTGGTCTCTATGTTCAAAACCTTTTCCTTGACCTAACGTAACATAACCTTCCCACTTCTTTCCTTTTGAAGAGAAAAAAGTAAAGCATAAAGCTTCTGACAAAAACAAGCTTCTGGTGCAGTGGGCCTGGGGGATACAGGAGGGAACGAGCAATTGTGGCTAACCTCTTTCCTTTCCACTGTTCCCACCTGTCTCCCAGACCTGAACTGACTCCTCACCCCTTAGCCGAGCTGGCCCTCCTGCTACAGCAGGCCTTCCTGGGCGTTCATTCCTTTCATCCTCTGCTGGAGTCTGTTCTTTCTCTTCAATTGAAGTAAAACAAGATTGAGATTTTTCAGAGTGAACTGCAGTAGAAATGCCACCCCTCAAAAACAGACAAGTTCACAGGATACTTGTTCTTCCTTGTCTGAAAGTAGCTAAGCCAAGCCCCAGATTCCTGACACACACGTAGACCACTGTCCCTTTCCCTAGCCCAGCCCTCCACATTGTCTCCTGAGTTCTTAGTGTAAGATCAGAAGTCCCCGGTCACCTCCATGGGCAGAGTTGAGAAGGAAGTTGCTAGACTCACTGTGGCTTTAGCCCAAGTGCATCGTACATTACTAAGGTAATTTACATGAAGTAGAACTATATACTGGAATGCTGAGCCTTCTCTCCTTTCTTTCTCACCCTTTGTCACTATTAGGGAAAGGGATGTTTTCCTGCATTCCTCTGGAATGTTCTGTGAGTGTTCCTGATTTCACTGGTCAGCTGTTTCCTACCTCTTTCTGGCATGCTACTGGGCTTTATGACACTGAATCTGTCATTCTTGCCAACTTCTCAGCAAGATGCTCACAAAAAGATTATAATCAGTGTTTAAGAATGTTAGTAACCTCCAGTTTTTTTTATCATTATACTGGTTTTGGTTTGATGCATTATAGTTTACAGAGGGCTGTATTAAAATATATTATGATCATTCACTCTTGACAACTGTCCCTAGAGGTGGGTTGTAGCTTCCTCCATTTAGAGTTTGGAAGCCAGAGCAGCAAAGTGACTGTCACTCACCCAATAAATGGCAGAGTTGACTTCCCACTGCATCAGAGTATCCTTCTCACCCTTTATCAATGTGCTGTAACACATCCTTATTTTCACCGGCTCTCCATGCCTTGTCCTGTATGGAATTGAACACCCCTGTCTCAGATCCAGAGCACATTTCCTCTTCAACATTTCTGTTATGCCCCTGGCATATTGAGAGATGACTCTCCAGTCAAATCATTTATCCCTGAAATGCACACACCAGCTGACCCTGTGCACTTGTCTGCAACATTTTGCCTATTGGCTTCTCTGGAGTTTTTTGTTGTTGTTTAGTGCTCAAGTGGCTCTGTGATGAATTCCTGCAAGTAGTTGGCCTCTTTCCATGAAAGTTTCAAGACTTTTTTATATTGGGGTTTATGGACAATTTGGAACAGAATTACCCAAGCAAGGTTATTAAAAATGCACATTCCAGGTCCCGTCCCACACTTGGGAGTGGAGCCAGAGGATCTTCACTGTTATTTAAGCTCCTCGGATAATTTTATGAATTCTGCGGTTTGAGAAACACTCTAAGATACTGTATGTTGTGCTGTAACTTTTATTTGACCCTTCTCTTTTCTTGATTTTTCTTCGTATTTCTACTTCTTTTATATGAATCCTAAGCAATATTTAGCATCTGTTTCTAAGTTTAAGAGCCATCATTTCATTCCTGAAGAACAAAACTCTTCAAGTTCCGAGAGGCAGAAGGAATCTAGCTGCTTCACTTGGGGGGTGGTTGCTGGGAAGAGCACTGTCCTGTGCGTGTGCGTCACATGGCCTGGCCACAGCACCAGGCAGTGTTAGGTCGTTTCCACCTGAGCAGATATTGTGCAGACAGCTCTCTCCCTGGGACTTATCAAGAAATGTTACCCTCCTTGTACAGTCTTATTGTGTTCTTTGTAATTCAAACTCAGTAGTCGAGAACATGGAGGCTTAGTGTCCCTAACTTACGTGAGGCGTTAATAATGTTTTTGACACTATCCTCTGGCTCAGGACATAGCACTTTTGTTTTCTCAGTCTTGTTTTTCTCATCTGTAAAACGGTAACACTATTATCTGTCCTGCTATGTCAGAGTTTTTGTGAAGATTAAATGAGAAAAATATATTTAAAACAAGGCAGCGATATTTAACAACCAAGGTCTCTAGCATGTAATTTTTGCTGAACAGCTTCTAAATCCCTGATACAGCAATTTCACTGTGGAAGGAATGCTACTTCCTTCATAGATGGAACACAGTTTTTTTTTCTTCCTCCTTTCCTCTTCTTTTTCACTCTTACTCTAATACTGAGAAAGGTAATATCCTGACGCCCACACTGCTGGTCCTGTTGTAGTTGCATTCAGGTCGCTGTGGGTCCTCCATCTGGGATCACAGTGTGCTCGTGATTTTCCACCTCCTAAGGTTGCTTTCTTGTTGGCATTTCCTGTGGTTGCATTCGCTTCTGTCCCTAGCAGGTATCCATGAGCATGGCATCTCACTGAGGCAGGAAGGGTGTCTTCTTGTCCTCATCCATCAGGTGAGGAGCTGAAGTGCTGCGTCTGGGCACATCATCTCTCCTCAGGCATCATGCTTGGACCAGAAGTCTTTTCGCCCACTGCCCTTTCCACGGTGACATTCCACCTCAGTTAGCAAAGGCCATTGGGATACATTCAGTATCTTTTGGCCCCCATTGAATGCTGGATGTCTAAAATTCTCCACCCTATTCCATCTTAATTTCTATTTTAAATATTTCTGTAGGTGGCTCTGCATCACCATCACTTTTAAAACCAGCACCTCTCCTAAAGGTAGAAAACCTCATTATTTGATTGTTAATCAGGCACTGTCAAACTTTAGACAACTCCTAGACAAGCTCCGCAGTACTTCAATGTCACTTTCCACATCTGTTAATAATGGACACTTAAAGATAGTTACTTTCCTCATAGCTGGATGGTTTATTTTGCCATTGCCTATCTTTAGCACAGGTGATTTGCCAAAATCAGATTATCTACTTTTCTCTTCCTGTTTTTCTGTCTATCCCTCTCCAACATTTTCTTGAGCTGTGTGTAAACGTTTTATTTCAAAATATTGAAAAATATTTAGATCCTGTTCAGTCACTGTAGGTTCTCTTCTGACATGCCATGTTGCATCTTGCTCCCATTGTCTTAGTTCTTTTGTAGCCCTTGAAAAACTCCACTGGAACTCAGTTGTTCAAAATATATTTTACTCTGATGGTACTGTGCTTTGAAAATTGTCAATTAAAAAACAATAAACATCTTAAACTATGCAAGCCACTTCCTACAGAACATATCCCCCCTTGTCAGTTAATACAAGGTGGGACAAAAGTAGGTTTACAGTTGTGAGTATGTGAAACAGTTTGTTCTTGTATTATTATTTATTAATTATTGTATTATTTTTCATACAAACAACTTTAAACCTACTTTTGCCCACCCTGTCCTTGACTAGGTTCCAAGCTGAACAAAATCAGGAAACTGGTTTCATTTGTCTTTAATGTTTAGGTAGTATCTTTAGGTATTGCTGCTGCTTAAAAAGAATAGGAAGCCTGTTCAGAGCCAGGTCTGGTTGATTGCAGTCCTGGGTTTAACAAAGATGCTTGACTTCTGACACTAGGAAACTGTCATGGAAAAGGAATGAGAATGAAGGAAGAAAAAAATAGTTTCCCAGATAAGTACATGAGATTTACGGGCTGGGAGCCTAAGTGGTTTCAGCTTCGATTGTATGTCATCAGCTTGAATTGAAGAATCACACGGGGAAACAAAGCTCTGTGCCAGAACTGTGCTGTCAAGTTTCATTGTCAGCGGTGAGTTTCCAGGAAGTGAGTGCTGGCATTCAAATCAATTTTCACCCGTGGTTTGAAGGTGAAATGAATTAAGGCGCTTATTTAGACTATTTATTCAAACCAATAATAATAATAACTTTTGGGTACTATGTAGGGATGAAACATGTTGCTTACCAAGTTTTTCTAGATTAAGTGTTTCGTCTCCAGGCATTATCCAGTAGAACTTTCCACAGTGGTGGAAACATTCCATATCTGTGCTGTCCGTTCAGTACCTACTTACTATATGAATCCCTGAAATGAGGTTAGTATGACTGAGGAACTGAATTTTAATTTCATTTTATTTTACTTAGCCACATGTGATTGGAGGTTACCATATTGGACAGTGCAGCTGTAGATGTTCGGTGTAATATTTACCATTCTCTTGATTTCAGTCCATTAGGTTTTTATGTATTTTATCTCATATATACATGACTATGATTTTTTTTAAGAAACCAAAACGTCAAAGCAAATTAATATGGTATACTTGGTATGCATTGTTCTTTAAATCCAGGGATGTTTTTAGTGCCCTAGGTGAAGTTGTTATAAAAATCCTAATTTCAGGTGTGGGAATCTGTGGATGGTGGTCTCATCTGCAGTGGTAGCCCCTGATTAACTGGTGAGGCCTGCAGCTTGGCTTCCTCAGTGGATTCACCATGATGGCATGTCCCCAGGTTTACCTTGTTGAAAACTATTTCTCAGGCTTTTTCTTTTTTGAGTTAAAAGGTACCATAGAAGAATAGTCAACATTATTATCCTAACGAGCTCAGAGATTCTCATTTCACACTGTAAAAGTGAAATGATTGGCATGCATCATGAGCATTGCTAAAATATGTCAGCAAAGTCAAGGAAAGTTAAAACTTATTACCTATAAACTGCTTTTAAAGAGGTCTGCCCACAGTACAATGAGTGGCATTTTTAAAGCATTGATTAATATTCATTTGAAAATTTAATAAATGGCAAGAGGAACTATCTCTTAAATCACTTGTTCCTTTGCCAAGTTGGTTCTTTATATACTGTAGCTTTTCCATCATAACTTTATTTTCAAGCATGAATATGGAGTTTCAATAGTTTAATTAAAAATACTTAATCTGGCAAGAATACCAGTATGTTCACCCGCCTGACAGTGGTTTGCCACAGTGAATGCCGCAGGTAACTGGTCTCCCTGGGAATCTTGAGAAATCATCACCTTGCTCCTGCTCCTATGAGAGATATATAAAGTATATTTCAGTTTCTTCCAAGAAGAAGGCTCAATAACCTTTTTTACTTACTCATGTCAAGATGCCCTATGTAGTTAGGAAACTCTCATTACAAGTTGTGATGCATCATGGATAAAGTAAAGCAAGTTACTAAGTTCTCTGCATTTTCCAGAGAGAGGACCCTTTCAAGTCTGAAGTGAAACCCTGATGCACTTCGGAAACTTGTAAGACACGGCTTGATATACATGTGTGGATGCATGCTGAGAGTAAGCTTTGCATTTTAGAGGGGGGGAACACTAATTATTAAGCTTGAAGCATTAAAGACTTTCGTTTTCTTCAGATTGCTACATATACGTTTGTTTTTAACAGGATGAGTTTTGGCATTTTCTCCCTTTTACATTAGTTTGCCCTAGCAAGAAAATTACCAGAATAACCAAAAACTTGAAAATTGTGCATCTCTTTTGCCTTCAGCATTGGTGCTGTCTTGTTAAATCAGGTTTAAGAAATCTTTTGTGAGGTCATTGCCTCAAAGAAAAGTATGTACAAAGCCTCAAATGCAAAAACGAATCAAACTAACCAAAATTTTAAATAATGCTTTATAGGTTTTCAAGTTTTCGTTTTTTAGAATGTTACATTTGTGTAGCACTTTGCCATCTATAGCAACAGGTGTCTGTCCCACTGGTGGGTTTTAAAAGAAAGTTCATGAAAAACAGTGACTGGACGGTGCATGCACCATCTCATAAGAGCTAGTGATTGTTGAATGGATCCAGGGTTATGCAGTCTGAATTGTTTTTTTAAAAGGCAGAAATCCAGATGATTTTTTTATGTGGATCCTCCCAATTTTGAAAATGGGATCAAATATTTTTAAAGCACTGTATATGTCCAAGAGAACATCAGTAGACCAGGACCATGGGCCACTATGTTAATATTCCTGCTCCAGCAGACAGATACATAGCCT
This sequence comes from Myotis lucifugus, assembly GCF_000147115.1. NCBI lineage: Eukaryota > Metazoa > Chordata > Mammalia > Chiroptera > Vespertilionidae > Myotis > Myotis lucifugus. The sequence continues at coordinate 3,266,691 of NW_005871153.1, forward strand.
TTATTTTTATTTTATGTCTTATTGAATTTTTTGCAATTATTAACCTGTCATAATGGAACAAAAAGGACCATGACGTTTCACAATTTCATGTTCTTTTGACATGTCACTTTCATTTCTGATAATGATCCACCCACTACCCTCAGTGTTGGGTGGAATACTGCATTTGGAGGTTTGGGGGCAGAGTGTGGGGTGAGCATGCCTAGTCCTCACCAAGGGACCACAGTAATCTATTGCTGTGATCCTAGACTGGATTAAGTAATGTGACCAAGGTTGGGACTAAATATGATTCCATTCTGATGTGATCTCCAGGTTTGAGTTGCATTGAAGGAAATAGTTGGAAATGAGATGATCAAACAGAACTTGGGAAGCATATTAGGAAAGGCTAGTAGCTGGCGACATCCAGAAGTTGGTAGGAGTATATTAACCTTCAAGAAGAGAGAGAGATGGCATCTCTTAAACAATAAAAAGCAAAATGAAACATAATCTTGCTATTAAAGCCAAAGAGATAGCCACCAGCCTGTATTGAGTCAAAGCAATGGCTAGCATAAATAGTAGGAACTTAAATATTGTTTAATTGAATTTTTCCTTTCATGGATTAACTGCCATTTATTAAATGGCTAGCACTTTACTAAGCACTTGATATGTTTTCTAATTCTACAACAGTCTTGCTTATCCTCACCCGAGGACACTGCGACTCAGAAAGAAGGTCCCTTGCCTCAGGACATGCAGCCTGGAAGTCTGAGGTCTGTTTGATTCCAGGGTTGCACTGATTGGAGGGGAGGCGAATTGTAGTAACTGTTGAGGCTTGTTGAGGAAGCTACCACCTTTCCTTCATGTTTTTTAGCAAATGGGCTAAGCACATTAGAGTTGGACTAATGGGAGCATTTTAGCATTCAGATCTGCATGTCTGACTTTGTCATAAATGCAGAATTGTTCATGCATTGTTTGTTGAGTGCATGCTTATACATTTGTCTCATTGCATGTTCAGAAAAATTGATTTCATGACCAAGAGTTGTTTTGGCAGGCCAAAACATTTAATTAGGCCGTCATCCACATCAAAAAATAGTCCTTACCAAAAAAAGAAAAAATAGTCTTTAGTTATTATGTTGTAATAGAAAGAATTTGTTAACCAGTTTTTTTTGTTATTGTAGATTTTTTTATAAATCTATGTAGATACATGCTTTTCTCTCCTTTAAAGAGGAGCAATATCAATATTTCTTTATAATATAACTCATATTTTCCATTAAAAATGGAATAATATTTTGTTTTTTCACCATGTACCTTATAATGGATATTTACTAAATATTAATTATGAGTTGTCATGTGAAAAGACTAATACTAATCCAAACTTTTTTTTAAACCATCACATGTCAATATTTGTTACATTTCAATTTCTTTCTTATCAAGGATGAAATTCCTTTTAAGTAGATGACTAAATGAGTTACATTTTTGTTCAAGAAGTTTAATAAAATTATATAAGGGACCAGGATCGTTGTCAGAATTGCCCTGCTCTCCAGTGCAAGCCCTCAACTGAAATCATAACCAGGCATCAGCCTGAGATCCTCAGCCTCCCCCCTCCTGGGACCTGCTTACTCACCCAAGGCTGTTCCACCACGTGAGAGACATGCAGGCTCAGACTGCAGAAGAGTCACTATCTATTTATTGATTCTTATTCACTCAACAAATATTTATTCAGTATCATCTATGCTCTGGGTATTGTGCTAATTAAGCATTAGGCTACATGAGAAAGGAAATTCATGGGTACTGCCCTCACAGGTCTTCTAGCATAGTACAGAAGCAAAACTGAAAAGGCAGCAATACCATATAGTAGGTAACCGATAAGCAGAGGAAGGACAAGGTGCTGGGACCACATGTCACACCTCAGCTGCCCCAGTTGAGGGGCTCCAGTAGTCTATTCCAATTCCTAAGGAATTGTTCCAGCCTCCCAGGCCCAGTCTCCCCTCATGGAGTGGTCTTGGGGACTCAATGAATTGATACATATAAAGCACTTAGAACAGTACGTGGAACTTAATAAGTGCTCAATTAATGTGAGCTACATATTAGCTGTGATGTAACCTAATCTTTTCAAAAAATTTAGTGAAAAATTTCTAAAGAACTGTTTTGAATTCTTTTCTGTGTCCCCAAATTTAAAACAGATATAATTCACTTTTCACATATAAATGAATGTGTTTTGTACCTATTAAAATAGTTTTACAATTATCTGGTGAAAATTTACATATAATTGTTTTTATCATACTTAAGGAATAATTAGCCCTGCTAATGGGAGTTATTATTATCTTAGTCATTATTATTATCCTCATCTAAAGCATTTGTTAAAAATTGGATTTTGCCTTATAACTAAGCTAGTCCCCCCCTTTTTTAAAAAATATATTTTACTGATTTTTTACAGAGAGGAAGGGAGAGAGATAGAGAGTGAGAAACATCGATGAGAGAGAAACATCGATCAGCTGCCTCCTGCACATCTCCTACTGGGGATGTGCCCACAACCCAGGTACATGCCCTTGACCGGAATCGAACCTGAGACCTTTCAGTCCGCAGGCCGAAGCTCTATCCACTGAGCCAAACCGGTTTCAGCGCTAGTCCCCTTTTCAAAGCAATTTTATGGACCTTCCCTCAGTATTTTTACAGTCTTAAGACAGTAGTAATATTGATCCAAATTGAGTGAGGGTCAGAATTAAATCAATTATTCCTTCTCAAGTTACTTTCTCTTAATGTGCTCTTATATATATGTTTTGTTTTAAATGTTCTAATGTTTTTTTGTGTGTGTGATTACATAGCACACCTTTTCCAAGAGATTCGGAGACTTTGTATCAAAAACAACATATCTAGAAACAAGATCATAGTTGTATTTGCCCACAGAGTGGATGCTTGTACCTAAATGATTTTTGTGAACTAATTTCAAATTTACAGAAAAATTGCCAGAACAGTACAAAAAACTCTCATATTCCCTTCACTCAGGTTCCCCAACTGTTGACATTTTGCTGCATTTGTCTCGTGGCCTGCTGTTCTATATTTATGCACCCATTATCATTCGTCTTTTCCTGAACCTTGAGAGCAAGCTGTACTTGATGTCCTGTCACCCCTAAATACTCAAGTACATGAAGTATCTTCTGTGCCCCAGATATTATGCCGAGCACTGGGGGAAAGGAGAGGCAAGGTTGCTGCGGTTTCCCTGCCAGAAGCTTATTGCATTGTTGTCAGGTCTCTTCAGACCCATCCCCCTGAAGAGCCTCTTAGCCTTGCTTTCTCTCCCATGTCCTTGACAATTTTAAAGAGTAAAGGCCTTCATTTCTGTAGTGACCCTCAACCTAGATCCATCCAGTGTACCCTCATAACTAGTTCAAGCCATGCATTCTTGGCTGGAATCCCACAGAAATGGTGCCACACTCATCTCAGGGCAGGACGGGAGGTGGTAGTGCCATGACGGCCCGGCCTACCCTGGTGATGTTGACCCTGATCGCCTGCTCCTGGTTGTGTATGCCAGCTTTCTCCATCTTCAAGTCAGCATTTTCCTCTTTTGTTGATTTGTATTTTCCTGCCTGTATCAACCTCCTCTATGATGGTTACCAAATGGTGGTTCTTTATTTCTGCCATTTTTTTTACATGTATTAGTTGGCATCCTGCTATAAGGAATAGCTTCCCCTTTCTCCCATTTGTTTATTCATTTATTTTATTTACGTCAATTTAGACTCATTAATTTTTAGATGATCCAGTGGATTGTGATTTACTTTGATGCTAAAATTGTTTGTGATTTGGCCATTGGGAGGCCTTTTCCATGTCCCTTTGACTTGTCTCCATCATTCCTTGAGCATTTCCTTACTTTCTGACAAAAAAGACTTTCAGACTCACTGTATTTCCTCTGCCCCAGCCCTGGAGTCAGCCATTTTGTCAGGGAGCCTGGTTTATTTTAGCTAAGGATGGTATTTAGACTTGATCTAGCCTAAAGGCCAAGAAGCAACAAGTATCGTATTTAGGAACCAATACCTGGATAGTTGAGATGCTACTGGAATATTGCTTCTTGTCCTTTCAGCAAGAAAGCTAGGATATACATATATGCATATGTGTACATATACATACACACATATATGCATATTATACAGATATACTAGTATGTACTCATATACATTACATATAAAAGTATTTATATCTGTGTGTGTGTGTGTGTGTGTGTGTGTGTGTGTGTGTGTTTGTGTTGTGTTTAAGACCTGAATTCAGGTTTTAGGGCACAACCTGGGTTCAGACTTCTATAAGCCTTATTATTCTCATCTGTAAAATGTGAATTCAATGAGACAAATAAAATCTTAGTCATATAGTAAGAGTTTGGTAACTATTAGGTATAATTATTTTTAATGCTATAGTCACTATAATTATTAAAAATAATTCATTTAAAAAATAATTAAATTAGGCAACGGCCTTGAATAAACATTTCTCAAAAGATGATGTACAAATGACCAATAAGTATATGAAAAAATCCTCAACATCACCAATCAGTAGGGAAGTGTATATGAAAACCACAATGCCTCTTCATACTCATTAGGATGGCTACTGTCAAAAAAAAAGTAAAATAAGTTTTGGTGAAGATGTGAAGAAAATGGAACCCTTGTTACTGTTGGTAGGAATGTAAAATGGTGCAGCCACTGTGGAAAACAACTTGGCTGTTCCTCAAAAAGTTAAACATTGCCAAATGATCTAGGAATTCCATTCCTCAGTATATACCCAGAAAAATTGAAACAGCTATTTGTAAATCCATGTTTATAGCAGCATTATTTACAATAGCCAAAAGATGGAAGCACTCAATGCCCATCAGATAGATTGATAAATAAAATGTGGTATTTTATACAATGGAATATTATTCAGCCTTAAAAAGAAAGGAAATTCTGATACAGCCTGCAACATGAACGAACATTGAAACTATTATGCTAAGTGAAATAAGCCAGACACAGAAACACGCATATTGTATGATTCCACTTAAATGAGATACCTAGAATAAGCAAGTTTTTAAAGATTAGAAGTAGCCCAGCCGGTGTAGCTCAGTGGTTGGGCATCGACATGCCTAGGTTGTGGGCTCAATCCCCAGTAGGGAGCGAGGCAGCCAATCAAGGATGCTCTCATCATTGATGTTTCTATCTCTCTTCTCTGAAATCAATAAAAATATATTTAAATAATAAAAAAAACACAGTAAAATAGTGATTACCAGAGGCTAGAGGGAGAGAGAAGTGGAGATTTTACTTAATGGGTGTGTTTTGAAGATAATGAAAAAGTTTTGGAAATGGATAGGGGTGATGGTTGCACAGCATGGTGAATGGTGAATGTACTTAATGCCACCTAATTATACACTTAAAACTTAATGCCACCTAATTATACACTTAAAAATGGTTAAAATGGTAAATTTTATGTTATATATATATATATATTACTACAAATAAGAAAAAGATTACTGAGATGTTAAGATGATATACATGAAAAATTTGCCTATACATGTTTTTAAGTACTTCCGGTCTTCATAGTGTCCACTGGTTATAGATAAATTGCTCTCTCCCCACCCTCCCACCCTGGCAACACACACACACACACCAAGGAAGGCTGAAGAATGATATTTGTAGAAGTTAATAGGAAGCGAAGTTGGAAGGTCAAATTGACCTGTGGGCCAAATCTAGCCTGCAATTTGTAATGGTTTTCACATTTTTAAAGGTGTGAAAAAACAACAAAGAAAATGTGACAAAGACTGCATGTGACACAAAACCTAAAATATATGTTTGGCCCTTTGCAGGAAAAATTTGCTGACACCTGGTCTGGAACATTGCTGTGGACTGAATTGTGTTCCCTTCAGTTCATATATGAACATTGAAAGCATTATGCTGAATGAAATAAGTCAGACACAGAAACATGCACTTTGAGCCCCAAAGTGACGGTATTTGGAGATGGGGCCTTTGGGAGGCTTAGATCAGGTCATGGGCATTAGTGCCCTATAAGAGGGATCGTAGAGAGCTTCCTCCCTCTCTCCTGCATGTGAGAACGCAGTGGTGAGCAGCCTGTTGACAATCAGGGAGAGGGTCCCCACCAGGAACCACGTGCACTGGCACCCTGATCTTGGACTTTTAGCCTCTAAACCTAAGAAAATACATTTCCGTTGTGTAAGCCACCCAGTCTGTGGTGTTTTATGGCAGTCAGAACAGACTAAGGTAACCATACTCCTCACACTTTTGCCAAGAACAGACTCATCCTCGCAGCTTTGATTTTACCAGAATCTCTTCACAAATGAAAGAGGTATTGAGAAGAAGAAAGAACACAAACCATAAAGCATGATCAGGGGATTTTTATTTTTATTTTTTGCAATAACCAAAGTGATAAGCAGCAGGTTCCAAAATGCCAAGAAGAATAGAGTTTCTACAGTAGTGATTTTCTTATGTGGCACCATCTGTTTTTCTTCTAATGTAATAAAAATGACAGCTTTTCTTGTACTGATACTCCCTGAGCCTTTTAAAGTCAAACATATGATGTTGTTTGTGTGTAAAGGTTTTTCTCTTGCATTCATTTGTTTCTCCAGCTTGAATTTTATGTAAACTCCCTTGGCTAAATTATACAAGCCACCCACACCCAACGCCTCCTCCCTCGCTGGAGAGCAGGGGACGGAAACCTGTCGTCTGCAGCCGGAGGTCCAGCACGCAGCTCACTGTACCAGGCCCAGGAAGGTTTCCTGCCGGGCAGGGCTGCCTGTGCCCACTCCCCCACTGGGCTATGATTGTGGACATGCATCTTTCAAACATGGCTTCTTCAAGACATTATTGGCAACCTAGTCTAAACCTGTCTCCCTCTTTTCCTTTGCAAACCTTACTAAATCCTCCTCCCCCTTTTCCTTTAAAAGGCAATTGCATGCATTTAAGGTAAGCACCATATTCTTTAAAAAACAACAACAACAACTCCTCAATGGTGGTATAATTTATATACCACAAAGTTCACCCATTTTAAGCTACAATTTAATGCTTTTTAGTAAATTCACAAAGTTTATAACCATCACCAAAATCCAGTCTTAGAATATTTCCTTCACCACACTATGACCCCTCATGCCCTTTAAAAGTTATCCCCATTCCCACTCCCAGTCCCACCCCACCTTCATCTGCTGTCTCTAGATTTCTCTTTTCTGGCCATTTTATAGACATGAAATCATACAAAGGGTAGTTGTTTGCATTTGGCTGTTTTCACCCAGCATAATGCTTTCGAGGTCCAACTGTGTTATAGCAGATGTCGAATTTCTTTTTATTTTTATTTTTCTTTAATTTTTTTTTAATTTCTTTCCTTTGTGCTGCTGAATCGGACTCCACTGTGTGGATGTGCATCACATTTTGTTTATCCATTCAACAGTTGTGGACGTTTGGTTTGTTTTACTTTTCAGCTAATATAAGTAATGCTACTATGAACATATGTGCAAATCTTTGTGTGGACATATGAAGTCTCTTACTAGTATTCTGGATAATTAATAAAATATGTTTCTAGATCTTAATTCAAAAATCAGCTGAGTTTGAAGTTTTTATAATCCTCGTCCTTTGTCCTTCAAAAATCCCTCCAAAGGTAAACTTCCTTTGTTTTCACTTCAGCAAGACTATCAGTTGATTCTTCTTCTCTGTGTAATTGGCCCTTGATAGAAAGGAGGCTCCCCACTTGTTAGAAAGTGTCCCCAACTCCTGCTTTCTAAAAAAGAAAGAAAGAAAATACAAGGTATCATTCAAGTTAAGGACATTGATTCAGTACATTCCCTGTGTCGGGGGCTAAGGAGGTTAGTTGAGATTCGACCTGGATCTCAGAGACCTTACTGTCAGGAATCGAACCATGACCTCCTGGTTATAGGTCAGTGCTCAACCATTGAGCCATGCTGGCTGGATATCTTATTCTTTTAACTCATTACATTCTGCCCTGGTTTGTGATAATGGGTACTTATCTGCAAATTAGATAAGCTTGATCTCTGTCTTTACCCAAGTCCTCCTTTTTTAAACTCCTTACCAGAGAACATATTTTTAAATTGATTTTAAAGAGGGAGGAAGGAGGAGGAGAGAGAGAGACAGAGGCATTGATCCTTTGCCTCCTGCATGCACGCCGACTGGGGATTGAACCCAAAACCTGGGTTTGTGCCCTGACCAGGAACTAAACCTGCCACCTTTTGGTGTATGGGATGACGCTCCAACCAACTGAGCCACACCGGCCAGGGTCCAAGTCTTTCCTAATAACAGTGTTGCACTTGACATTGACCTGAAGATATCATGAGTACAAAATGGTCATTACCCCCATCCTCATCTTTTTAAAATTATGACATGGCCTTTATAGGTGGACTCTGGGAGCAGACTGCTTTCACATTTAGCCTGGGTCTGAGTATGTTACAGTTCTTTTGATTCAAGACTAACTTGGGGGCGGGGGTGTCAATCAAATAACCACTAGGCTGGATCAGAGTGGGAGGTTTCAGGGGTTTTGTTTGTTACCTGTCTTCTTGAAGGCCACTAAGACTACACAGAAACTGATATCAGTTATCAAAAAGCAGGGGACTGAATCTTGAAATGACCTAATTAAGATTGAATTTATTTGCTTTACAAATATTTGTTGAGCTCCTACTTGTGAAAAGCACAAAGTGCTTTTGGGAATCAAAAGATGAATAAAACACACTCCCAGCTTTCAAGACGTTTGCAGTGCAAAATATTTTTACCCAAAGATCTTTGAGCAAGGCTTGAGCCCAAAGCTATAAAACATATCTTCTTAAGATGAGGAACATGACAAGTACATCAAAAAGCAAAGTGTGCTCTGAGAGTATTTTAGTATAGATGGGTGTTAAGCAGGGATTTGGGGACAGACTGAAATATGAAAGCTCTAGAGGTGTTAGCCTTTACTTTGGCCAATAAGTGAGCACCAGGAAAACAAAAAGTACTCTTGCTCTTGACAATATAAAATTCTTATCATTTTTAGAGAATGGTAACTGCAGCTTTGAAATTCTTTGTCAGAGCAATTTAGTTAATAGGTATGTAAATGACTGCTTATTTCATTGTGTAGGTGGATCACTCCATGTACACTTTCTGAGGAAGAATAAAGTGCTAAAAACTATTAACATTGCACATACAAAGACGCAAGAGTTAAGATTAGCATGCCATACCTTTGTTGTGTTAGATGTTAGGAGTAAGACATGATCCATCTTATCATTAGAATTTGTTCAGTTTACTCAGTGGAACTTTTTCCTCACATTCAACTCTTAACTGCCCTTTTTGGATGCAAGAAATGTAAGTGAATTGCCGTGGGAGCTTGTTTCTTATGACTGGTTTTCAAGCACTAAGGATCATGGTAAACCTCGCAGGGGTGGGTGGGAAGGAGGTGTTGAAAGTTCAAACCACAGAAATAGATTATCATGCAAGATTTGCAGTCTGAGGCATCAAGTGAGAACATCTCTTTAAAAAAGAAAAAACCATCTAAGGAGTTCTTTTCAAAATTTTTTGTTTTTTCTGCATGAAAACAACTTCATAGGAGGTTAGGAATTCCAAAGCTCTTCTGGCTTTAGCTACTTCCTATGATCAGCATGGAAGCTTCTTTAATCCTTGAGTTAAACAGGGAAGAAGTCACTGGTGGGAGAGAATAAATGGGCCTTGCCTCGTAGATGGTCTCCAGCTCTTCTCCCACTTGAATCCATCCTCCCCAGTGAATCAGTAGCGTGGTTTGTTGTTAACCTGAGGATATGTTTTCTCATTAGTTTTTAGAGAGAGTGGGAGCAGAGGAGGAGGAGGAGAGAGAGAAACATCAATTCGAGAAGGATATGTTGACTGGTTGCCTCCCAAATGGGCCCCTACGGGGGCTGTGGGGTCAAACCTGCAACCCAGGCATGTGCCCTTGACTGGAAATCAACCCTACTACTCTCCAGTGCAGCCGTGGGCAAACTACGGCCCGCGGGCCGGATCCGGCCCGTTTGAAATGAATAAAACTAAAAAAAAAAAAAAAAAAAGACCGTACCCTTTTATGTAATGATGTTTACTTTGAATTTATATTGGTTCACACAAACACTCCATCCATGCTTTTGTTCCGGCCCCTCCGGGTCCAGTTTAAGAACCCCATTGTGGGCCCTCGAGTCAAAAGGTTTGCCCACCCCTGCTCCAGTGCATAGGCT